>NC_056744.1:854885338-854900338 GCF_019279795.1 Protopterus annectens | reverse complement strand
TAACTGTTCAGTAATCACCCCCTGGTTGATTGACACTTCCAAAAACCTATCAATTTCTTCCTTAAACTGTGGAGTAGGATCCACATTTAGCTCCCTATAATAGCTAGAGTCCGATAGTTGTCGTAAAGCTTCATTGATGTAAGCCTGATGGTCCATAACCACAATAGCACCCCCTTTATCGGCCATAGTGATAACCAACTGATGATTATTTTTAAGCTCCAACAAAGCCTGTCTTTCCATAAGAGATAAATTGTTAAATTGTGGTTGATAAACATTCGCAAAGTGTAGCTCCTTCATAATACATTCCCTAAAAATGGAAACATGTTTGTTCATCGGAGGAACAAAAGAAGATTTTCCAAATCTAAATTCAGTTGGTCTTTGAGAACCATCATTGTCTGAAAAGAATATTTTGAGGTTTAGTAGTCTGCAAAAATCATTAACATCATTTAATAAATCATTTTCGGAAACCACAGAACTTGGGACAAAATTCAATCCTTTATTAAGAAGTGCTATTTGAACTGGTGAGAGAACAGTAGAGGAAATATTGTGAACATTATTTGTTACTTTATCATTTGTTTCAACAAATTTTGTAAGGTTGGTGTAGTTGAACCTAGATCTGTGTTTTCTGCCCCCCCTCCTCCTACCCTTTGGTCTAAAGGGGGCATTTGTCTTCTTTTAGCTACTGGGGACGCCTGGCGTGAAGACACTTCTCCATCAGTAGCCGAAGAGGTTTCCTCTTCAGAGGTAACATCCGAAGAGATATTTTGATGTCTAAGAATAGACCTAGGTCTTTTTTTGTTGTTACCCTTCTGAGTAGTTTTTTGTTCACTGAATCTAACTGTTTTCTGACTAATAAAAGGTTTCCCTTTTTCATAGTCCATAAGGTCACGGTGAAATTTGTTAATCTTACGTTTCATCAGTTGTTTTTCAAGCATAGACAAATCTTTAGCCAAATCTGAAACATATTGGGAATAAAACTCTTGCTTATTGAATTGTTCAGCCTCCACACATAAATTTTGAATATCTAAAAGATTACCAGTAATGGTTCTGTCATAATATTTTAACAGACATTCTACAAATAACATAGAAGATGAGTGTTGTGCTTCAGCCCAGTCTTTGGATAACTCATTATCTATATGGGCCACTAAAGGTTGTAAGCACACTCTCAACCCCCTTGGTGTTATGTCCTTAGCTTTATAAGCTTTGAACAATTTCATGTGCCATACATTAGATCGCAAGGTTTTCATCTGTCTCCCAAGTTTTGTAAAAACATAACTGCATTTTTGTTGATCATCTTCTATGTGATTGGACATATGTGAACCAGCATTAGTGGTTAAGCCAAACACCTCTAAATTATCCCTATCGGATGCTAACCCATGTAAAATTTCATTTAAATCCATATTCAAATAATTCCAAAGCCCAAATGGCAACACTTAGGACCTATAAGTTTCAGACAACCCCAAACAGAAGTAGTCAATAATTAGAAAAATTTCTATTTTAGAAAAAATCCAAAATGAAATTAAAGGTTGTTAAAGATGTCTGGATTGTTATAGTCAAATCACCAACACTACCCATCTGTTGTTAAGACCCCTGTTACAATAAGTGACCAATCCAAATAAGTATATCAAGTAACCACCAGAATACTGGCTATAGATGGTAAAATAACAATAATCCAATCCAGAATTAAATCTGAGAATAATGAAAAATAAAGGTATATCCCAGTTGAAATTACCTTATGGTAAGTCAGGCTAAAAAGCAACCCAAATATTAATAACTAGATCGACATTCGTCTCATCCAGTACATTTAATGCCAATATTTGACAATCCTGCCACCAAAACCATAGGCCACCTAAATAGGTCAATTATAGTTTAAATGAAGTGATATAATGTAGTGTTAGGATTCAACCCATTGTAATTGACTTGAGTATGTCAAAAAAGCTAGTCCAAATATTATTGACTAGATCGACCTTCGTCTCATCTAGTGCTTATAATACCAATAGTAAAAAGTCTTACCACCAACAAAAATATTGGCCACCGTAAATAGGTCAATAAAATGAAGTAGTATGGTGTGATGTATTGTCTACACTCAACCAGACACCAAACATCCAAATATACATGTTAAATTATTTTAATAAGACCACATTCTATTGAGGATATCCTCAAAAAGTATAAGCCCGGAATGAAGTGCTCTTA
Organism: Protopterus annectens; assembly: GCF_019279795.1. Taxonomy (NCBI): domain Eukaryota; kingdom Metazoa; phylum Chordata; order Ceratodontiformes; family Protopteridae; genus Protopterus; species Protopterus annectens. Next base: position 854,898,145 of record NC_056744.1, on the reverse strand, counting down.
TCCAAAATAGATGGCGTATGGCCACACCTATAATGCATGGTAATGTCCAAAAAACACAATATAATCGGACTATTGCCCTTAACATGTATTGAGTAGAGCCAATAAAAAACAATTGTATGTCTGTTGCCTATATTTCTAACATGCAAAAATAGGTTATAGAGTACAGTACATGAGAACCCAAAAACTTCACATTAGCTTAAGACTGTAGGAAACATGCCCTATAACATTTGTGATAATCGAATAACCAATATTTTACAAAAACATAAAATATGAAAAACATATTGAGCTCAACATGGTCTGTTGAAACAAACCCCAGTCCACACACAAGATTTCAACAGGAAGCGCAATTTGTGTTCTTGATGTAGCCTCATTATATACCAGCATACCACATGAATTAGGCATTTTAGCCGTATCCTATTGGCTGTATAAATCCAGGTTATACTCAACTGAGTTCAACAATTTTCTGACCAAACTTACGGAATTTGTATTGTGCAAAAACATCTTCTATTATAATGGCAAAGCCTATTGGCAAATTAATGGAACAGCAATGGGGGCTTCGTTTGCCCCCATATATGCGGATCTTTTCATGGGCTATTTTGAGGCCACTTATATATATGATACCCAACACAATACATTTCTTCCGTATTTGGATATTTGGAGGAGATATCTGGACGATTGTTGGATGGTGTGGCGTGGCAATAAGGAACAATTATCTAATTTTGTTAACTATCTCAATGATAATTCTTTTGGGATCAAATTTACAGCCAATATTGAACATGCATGTATTGTGTTTTTGGATGTTTTGGTTACCAGACTTGAGGATAACACCTTAGCTACGTCTGTCCATAGAAAATTTCCTCAGTATAACACTCTGTTACATGCTGATAGCTGTCATCCATGCCACATCATCCAGAACATTCCCAAATCTCAATTTATGAGAATGAAAAGGATATGCTCTTCCTCTGAGGATTGTTCTCTTTTTTGTGATGATTTATCTAACAGATTTGTTGATCGTGGATACAATATATACAACATTTCCAAATCTCAGCATACCATCAACAATTTATCACGTTTGGAATTGTTACAATATAAATCCAAGCATAAGGTTCAATCTGGTTCACAGAATAATTCTGTTTTGAGGTTGGTAACTACATATGGGGCAAACACCAACCGCTTTATTGATATAGTTAATCAACATTGGGATATATTACGGTCACATGAGATCTTGAACAAAATATTGCCTCAGCAATGTTCTTTTTCCTACCGTAGAGGTAGGAACTTAAACTCTTTCTTTACTCATTATAAGAGATATACTCCACACATTTCCTTACAAACGACTTTAGGGGGTGAAATACTAAAAGGCAGCTTTCCATGTGGCCATTGTTCTTTTTGCAAATATATGCTTAAAACTAGTGAATTTTCCAGCAAAAAACACCTCAGGTTTTTGATATTAGGATATTTGCGAATTGTAGTTCTAATTGGGCCATATATTTGGCCACTTGTAATTGTTCTGCATTTAACATTGGACAGACGTCTAGGTCCGTCAAACTCAGAATATGTGAACATATGAGTGCAATCAGGAATAGACGTACTACTAATGCTTTATATAAACATACCCTGGAACACCCTTCGGCTACCTTTACATTTATAATTATAGACAGAATCATTTTACATCGTAAATTTAAAGCAGGATGGCATCAAAAACTTAATGATATGGAGAACAAATGGATCATTAGGTTAGGGGGTCTTTTTAGACCTGGACTAAACACACTAGAACCATCATATTGAGATTATTATCTTTATCTCACTTATATTCTTTTTTAGAATATGTTTGTAATCACACCAATGAAAGACTAAATTGTCCATTTCAGGTTCTTATAATTGCTGGCATTATTTATTTTTAATAAATAATATATGCCAGATATATTTGTATCTATATTATATTTAGACTTGTATGGTCTTAATATTTTCATTGGTTTACATTATATGCACATATTATTTAAGTATATACATATATTTATTTATACAATTGTTTATATATTCCAATAATGCAATAAGTTTGTGGGATATATATACATATATTTTTTGTTTGATATGTGCATTGGATTACAATGTGTTTTGTGTATGAGAATCTATATGTGTTTGTGCTATTTCAATTTAGTATATATCTTTATACATGGGTTATATCCCTTTAAGAGTTGGACTATAAATATGACTTAATATGGTGGAGGTTTTCTTTTTTCTTATCAGACATTTTTGGCATTGAGAAAGGCTAGCATTAGCCGAAACCAGTTTGCATTAGCACTGGTATTTACCACTGCTATCATGGTTGATGGTATAACGTTGAATAAACTATAATCTATTTTTTATAATCCTGTATGTGCTGGTCCGTTTTTGGTTGATCTAGGGCCTTTACAAGCCTAACCATGTAAAAAACTGAGTACCCTTATTGATCATAGTTAGATTCTCATTGTTAGCAGAGCAATTTTGTAATCAGCACTGAATTTCCCTGTCTATGAGGGATATAGGTGCCACCCCTGGGGTGAATTTATGGCCACCCATCTAGATGTCCAGGTTGCTTTTGAATAGGCACATTGAGGAGCTCTGCTTCACATGGAGTGGGAGCATATTCCAGAGGACTGGCAATCACTGGGAGATATATCTGTCTCTCCATCATGTTCTGTTAATCTCATAAGCTAGATTGAGATCTTTGGAGTGCATTATTCTTATCCCATTTGATTTGCAGTTGTGCAGCATTTCCATTAGGGCAGGGTCAGAGACTGCTCTGTAGACCAGTCACAGGTCGCCTGTCAGCAGCCTGTATGATATTGAGTAAAGTGACAGGACTTTCCGTCTTTCCAGGTATGTCATGTTTAGGATGCCCTGGATTCTCTTTGTCAGAAACCTCTGTAGTCTCTCCATTTGCTGCAGGTGTCTGGTGAGGTACATACAGAAGGCATCATTGTACTCAATTAGTGGTCTGATAAGGGTTGAGTACAGTGGAGCTATGACATCCCTGGTCTTGGATGCGATGCTTTTATTTATGAGGTGCACGATGTAGAATGTTTTTTGTACCACTATCGATGCATGGTGATCGAAGTTTAGATTGCTATCAACCTGTGTTCCCAAGTTTCTCAACACTGAGTTTGAGCTTAGAGGGGTATTATGTATATCATAATTAGCAGGGGCTACTTCTTTGCCAAAGGGGACAATGAGGCATTTCTTGCTTTAATTTTAAGTCCATGAATTTGGCACCAGACATTTGTCTGTGTCAGCCCTTTCTGTAATATGTTAACATCATTGAGGACTCTATATGACTGTGCCCAGTTTATAGTCATATGCAGTCTTGGTAAGCCACAAGTCATCTACCTTCACCTGGACTTCATAGAAATAGTTTCCAAACAGTAGAGGGCCCAGCACAGAATCATGTGGTACTCCAACGGTAACTGGTCTACTGGTCGAGGTGGACTCCTCAACTTTGACAGCATGTGTTCTGTCAGTGAGCCATTTGGCTACCCACCTAGTAATGTATGGATTAACCCCAGATAGGAGAGTTTGTCTAAGCTACCTGAATGGGGGATTGTGTCAAAAGCCGTGGCTAAATCAAGATAGGCAGAATGTACTATTTTCCCTCATCCAGGGCTTTGGTGACATTCTCAAAGAAGTCCACTGGGTTTAATAAGCAAAATCTACCCTTGACAAAACAAATTGGATCAGGTCAAGATGCTGAAGGTCATCTATGACCTTGTGGATAAAGTCCATGATGATTCTTTCCATAGCCTTCCAAATAAGGCTGGTGAGGCTTATGGGTCAATAGTTAACCAGGCTCAATAGATGGATGTGTAGGCATGTTCAACTGTGAAGACAGTTCCAGTTCTACATGTTATCAGATTGATGTGCATTGCATATGACATAACATTTGTTATTCATTTATGTACTGTAGGCGATATATTTGTGAACATGTACTGAGAGACTTGGGTTGCAGTGCATGGGGAGGCAGCACATGATGCATTGTAAATATGTGATATACTGTTAGATAGTGCCTTCAATTTATGTTTCCACATGTAGTGTCAGGGCATGAAGAGTAAATGGACAGTAAACAGCACTAATACATGCTAATAGTCACTTTGCATATAACAGGACCAAAGAGTGGGTTTGTGCAATGTCAGGCAAAGAGTTTATGTATGCAAGATACACATTTCCATCACTTTCTCTGTGTGCATGTAGTTAAGCAGAGCACAAACACAAGCCTCATTGTTAAAATTCTGAGAGCTAGTACTGAGTGCATGAAACATACCTACTACTTAAATGACTCTGTGGCAGCAAGTGTAAATGTACTGATACATTTTTTGAGCCCAGATGTTACTGGGTTTGAACCTAGGTGTATCTAATACTTTTAAATAAACAGTGATAATGCAATGAAATAATTTTATAGTACATTCAGCATGTGTTACTGTGTGTTGATCTAGTGCAGCGGGGTTAAGCTGCATTGCACGGAGGTATATGCAGTACCGTAGAGCTGCTCACTGTCGCTTGGCATTGATACGCAATGCCAAACTTGGCAAAACAATTGTGGCCAAAAAGTGAAGGGATCTATTGCTCTTTCTGGTACTTATGTGGGCTGTGTGTGATTCTAATTTTACTGACTAAATTACAGGTGTTAAAATGGGGTAGATAGGAAAGTGGTGAAATAGGGAGCAAGCAGGGGGAAGAACAAAGGGAAAGCAATACAGGAATGAGCAAAAGGGAGGCAGGAAATACCCATAGCTATCCATTTCTTCAGTAGTGTAAACTGAAAATATGTGCAGAATATTAGCTGAATTTGAACTGTCACCTCCAGAAAGAGGGGTGCCAAATCCATAATCATGTTGAATAGCCAAAAGGACCATATTAAATGTGTGAAAAAGACACATGTGTGAAATGGAGAGCTATGTATGGGATGATATTTTTTTGTGGAACAGGTGCCCATTTTTTTTATTCTGTAAGAGAGGAATGCTGGGTAAGGGACGTTGGTATTTCTGGGTCAGGTAAGTTGGTAGGTGAGGAAGCAAATGCAAATAGATGAGACAAACAAGACAAGGCACAGGGAAGGTTAAGGACACAAAAGGTCGGGGGAGACCATGATTGGGGTGATGGAGGGGACAACCCAGGCTCATGTCTGTCAAACATGGAGACAGTGAGAATCTAGTCCTCATCCACTGGACTGTCATCACTGTCCCCTTACTCCGCTGGCTGTTGAGTGCTTGACATCTTCTCCTCCTATGTACCATGAGGGAGAGCAGCCTCTCCATCCAGCATAGGTGTACACCAATGGTGCGGTGCACAATCCTATGCACAAACTCTGGCATTTTCTGGTGGGTGATGAAACCCCCACCTCCGCCACTACTCCTGGAGGGTACCACAACACCAGCTGCTAGGGCAGTGCTACCTGAAAGTGCAGGTTGGGTCCCAGATATGCTGGGCATTGCTGCTGGAGCCAGTGGAGTGGGGCAAGCTGACTAACTGGAGCTGGCCTACCTCATTTGTTACAGATGGACGACATGGAGACATTTTGATGACACATTATAAAACATAAAAAAGAAGAAGTAAGGATTGAGGTGAGAGGAAAAAAACAGATAAAATTAGTACCATCATATGTGACACAAAATGCATTAACACAACTATACAACTATTTTATATGAAGTATTACATTTAAGTATACATCCTAACAATTGCACACTATAACTACAGAATGCTGAAAGCAATCCTTGAAATATGCATATATAGCACATAGACTTGGTCAAATTATATAGATTACAGTCAACAGCATGGTATTTATGCCACTCATATAGAGTATAATTGTATGTAATATTATTAAAGAAATGCCAGTATTGTATAGTTTTTACTTGTGGTATTTCAACCCACAATCTCTGACTACAGTCTTATACTTGACTCCTAAAGTTGGTTTGTGCCACAGCCTAATGCATGCATACTTTCTTTTACAGTTAGGATACGCATGCTCAATTTGCTACAGCTGTATAAAAAAACAACAAAATTTACCTTTATCTTTTAAAGCTACAATAATACTTCTCTTTTGCTGCATACATACCACTTGCTTCCCTCAATCTCTTCATTCGATCAGCATGAGCCCATCAATTAAACTCTATTTTGGCATTAGCTGTGGAAAGAACAAAAAAAACAGAAGAGCATTATGCATACCAGTCTTCCTTATATTTAGCTTTCTGTGTATTACAAATACTCCATTATTATTACACTTACACAGTTGTGGGATGTCAGCAGTTTGAAACTCAGTCAACCAATGGTTAAGGGTATCTCTCCTGTGCCTTCGTAGGTCATTATAATGATGCCTGCACTGTTCCCTAGTGCGTGGGATCTGAGTCACACTGGATACAGCCTAAGCCAAGCCTCAGACTTGTACTGGGAGCCAGAATAGTTCCCCTGCAGAAGCCTTTGGCTGTGGCACTTTACCAGAAGTCCATTAAATATCTTGGACATCTGAATACCCACCTCTGTGCGCTAAACTGGGCACCTTCACCTCTAATTCCAGACATGTCTAACACCCATACTAGAGCCCATGGCAATTAATGATTTCCCACCAATTCCTGTTATCACGTTTACTGGAAGTACACAAACCCAAGCAACAATGCCAAAAGTTTTGGAAAAATGTAAACCAGCTACTAAAATCCACCCAAAAGGCTACCCCCAAACCAACCACCCCTGACTCTAATGTTCCCATCGAAACACAATTAAACACCCACTTTGTGAACTCAATTCTATCCTTAGTATCACAGGACAGTTCCTACCTCACTATCCTCCCAACACAAATAACATTAATACAAGCTTTACCCTCAAAACAGTTTCCACCACTTCAATCAAAAGCATGCTCTCCAAACTAAAAACATGAACAGCAGCCGACCTACTCCCCAGCTATTTCTTGAAACTCACAGCAGATGCTATTGCTATCCCAATCTCCACTTTCTTAAACAGATCCAGTTGTTGAAAACTATGTGCCCAAACTCTGAAAAATATCCTATGTTACACCCATACATAAAGGCGGGATCTCCACTGAACTTAATAACTACAGACCCATTGCTTTACTCTCCCCCCTGGCCAAAATCCTAGAAAAATGCATCCATACCCAGGTGCTAAAATATCTCCTAGACAGCAACACTCTGTCACCTACTTACCATTGTTTCAGACCTGCTCATAGTACCACTACAGCCCTCCTCTGCTTCACAGACACAGTAAACCATCTCAAAAACGAAGGCCTGCAGGTGTCAACTCTTTTTTTTTGGCGATGTCCAAAGCATTTGACACAGTCTTGCACCAAATCCTGCTAAATAAACTAAACCAATATCAGCTATCAAATTCCACTCTTACCTGTTTCCAAAGCTACTTAACTGATAGATACCAAGCTGTGAAATGGGAAAATTCTCTCTCTCCTCAGCTGCCCATAACTACTGGAGTCCCACTGAGTTCTATCTTAGGACCACTACTATTCACAATCTTCACAAATGACCTCCATACCTCCACACAGCATGCATTATCATTCAGTATGCAGATGACACTACCTTAATATGTGTTGCACAAAACATTCCCACCATCCTGCAAACAACTCAGCTAGCATTCTATGACATTGAAAACTACCTTACCAAAGCCCAACTTATCCTCAATCCAAAGAAAACTCAGCTTATGATTATAACCAGTTCTAACAAAAATACTAACAGTCAATTCACAATCTACTCTACAAATGTTACTCCAATCGCTCCAGTGGCACAGGCTAAGCTATTGGGAATAACCATAGACTCCCACCTAAAATTTGATAGTCATCTCAACTTAACTATTAAAAAAGTACATGCCAAACTGGGATCACTCTACAATATCAAACCATTTCTTACCAACAGCACAAGGTCAGCCATTGCTCGCTCCCAACTTCTATCCACCCTAGTCTATTCATCTCCCATTCTGACTAATCTCAACAAAATTGAACTAAGCAAAATGGAAGCCTGCTATAACAGAATTGCCTGCTTTGCTGCAAATTGCTCATATAGAACTCAGAGCTGTACAAAACAGCTCCACTAGCTTGAACTGCTCAACCTCCTAAACTACAATCAGCTCTGCCTCTGTCATTTTATCTGTTACCACCCCAATAAGTGTCCTGCCCTCAAAAACCTACTACATCACTCAGCCAAAAGGCCTCTTAGATCATCAAGCAAACTACTACTAGAAGTCACCAACAGCTACAATAGCTTTGGAGGCACACTATATAGTAGTTCAGTGGCTAGAAAATAAAACTCTTTCCCCACTAGCATACAAAGCACATTGTCCAAAGCCTCCTTTAAAAACCTCATTAGGCAACATCTCAAGCAAAGTTGGCAGTGCCTGGATTGCTCCCCAGGCTAGTGAAAGTGGATAAGGTACACATACTAAACCTAGAGTACTTGATAATAGTTTTCACTCTTACTCACAGACATGGGCTAATGTACAATGTATGTACTGTATCTGTGTACTATGTATGTATTCTAGCTATGTTCCAAATTTCAGCTGTGCACCACAAATCTATTAATTACCTTTATTTTTAAATTGATATTTTCTTGTTTGTTCTCTCCACTGTAACTGTTGATGTGCTGTATACCACTGTAAAAACATGTCTGTTGTAATTTCTGTGTATACTGATCATGTCTAACTATCTAAATGTATCTGTAATTTTTCTATGTGGAGTTTTTCTCCATGGGCCTCTACTGAAAAAGGGCCTTTTCGGCTCAGTCAGACACCCCCGGTTAACAAATGTAAAATAAATAAAATATAAAATCTAAAGCATTTGGGTGATGTTAAGCAGACAGCAACAGTGCCAAGCAGGAAGGGAAGAAATATTTTAAACTGAAAGGTTAATCTGACACTTGACCTCAGTTTGAGGGGTGTCTGCTGTTGTAGCTTGGAAATATATATTGAAAATTGGAAGATAACTCTTAGTTAAGTTTGCAGACATGCACTGGGGGAATATGTCATGACCTGACATATTTGTTTTTGGCTTTATACACTGGTAAAATTGATTTTTAAAGTGTGGAATTCAATCCTAGGCATAAGGGAGAAAATATTTTCTTCCACAGCAGTGATGCAGCAGTAGCGTTGTTGCTTCACAGCAAGAGGTTCTCTGGTTTGATTCTCGGTTGGGTTGCCTTCTGTATGGAATCTGCATATCCTCCCTGCGTTCATGTGGGTTTCCTTTGGGTGCTCTGGTTTCCTCCCACATTACAAAGACATGTATCTGGAGCATTACTCCCTGGGCCTCCGCTGAAAATTGGCTTTATTCCAAGTCGGACTTTCCTGGTTAACAAATGTTAAATAAAATAAATAAATACATTTTCCATCTTTGCCACAGGAGAAATGCTGCATAGACATAGTCAGGAATCATTCATAAATACAGCTGACAGTCTGAGGTGTTACACATGTATGTCTGTGACTTGATAAGGTTCTTGTACATAGATCCAGTTGTGCATGTGTCTTATTTAATTGTGAAGGACATCCAAGCCCAGATAGCAGAATTATACTTACAGAAATATAGTAGACAGTATACACTCAGTTATACATCTGAAAACACAGTAAGGGTGTCTTATCTATCATGCATATAATTTCATATCAGCTATACTATCTAGAGTCTTATAAGTGACAGTGAATATAATGGAAAATGGAGCAACAGTAAAAATGTCTGAAATATCCTGTATTAGAACCCAGGATCATGTGTATGGCATCCCTACACTTACACCTGTTGCCACAAGAATGTTGAAATAATCCTTGTATATTTTTCAGTTCATTGCTATAAACTGCACTATCATAACAGCAAAAGCAGGTTGCACACCCTGTACTAGAACCCATGACCACCTGTATTCCAGCCCTACACTTACACCTGCTGCCACAGGAGTAGTTACATAACAGTTTCATAGTTTTCTACTCATTCTTAATTTTTTTTTGTGTTAACAGCTGTGCAATACCACTTAGCATGTCTGCATGGTCCCCAACAGAACTAATTGAATGTATCCATTTTTCAGTTATTGCCTGCCTGCATCCTGTCTGCAGGTGTTCGAGGGCTGCAGGTGTTGTGGAATCTTGCTAACTGCCACACAATATCCCTTAGTGGTATTGCACAATGGAAAGCAAAAACTGAAACAATGCATCCATTTTGGCTTTTACATTTTTATAGATGTCCTGTCTGAAGGTGTTATGTCTGCTTACTGTGTGGGCCACTAGTCCGGGTTTGCTCACTGCTACGTGTCACACAAACAAAATAAGCACAGCCAAAGTTGACATTCATTTTCTCCATTTCACTTGTTTGTGCTAAGCTGCGCACCACGCAAACTCTGGCAAAAATAAATAAACAAATAAAAGGGAAAAGTAGTTAAAATGAAGAAAAGCAGTCTAAGAAATAAGCACTACCAAATATTTGTTAGTACAAATGAAATATTTTTACATAGGTCTGGATTTGAACTCTCACTCCAATGAACCTTTAGAACACAATAAGAGTGTCTTATCCCTCTTTACTACACAAACAGCTTTGCAGCAAGGAACTGAAATCATTCTGCATACAAACAACTGCAATATCATCCACAGTACTAACAAATCACATGACAGTTATTTGTACAAATATTCGTTTTGAACGTATTACACTGAGTGATCAACCATTTATGACTATAGCGACGATTTGAGGTATTGCCAGCTATGCTAGGAGAAGCAGGGCAGTGGATGTGTAACATATGCCAGCATAGCTAGCTGATGTTTTGTAAAGAATTATATGTCATTTGCATATCAAACTGATTTGTACAGATGCTTGTGTTGAAAATGTTTTTGTAAAGCTGTTTGTGTTAAAAATGCACCAACAGTGGGTCCTGCTGGACAGAAAAGAAATACACCTGTATGTCAGACTGTACAGTAACTGTTGAAATTAATATATTGTAACAGATGATAATAGAAGAGAAGAGGTTAATCTCAGTCCAGCTAACATTGTAAAATACTCTGAAATTAAATTACCTGGTTTAGGCCATAAAGATTGTATCTTACAGTTCTGACTGCAGCCAGAGACAAAACATCTGTGAAAACCAGGACAAGGAATCCCACTGTATTGTTCTTGGGGTGAACTAACTGCTACCCTGGAAAGGTGGAAGTTTTGAAATGGTTTTATAGCTTCCAAATGCTATAACACATCACAGCAAAGCTCTATCTGTGTGTATGGTAACACATATGTGCTAAATTCTGGTTCAGTTTCTAGCAAACGGGAGTAGCGTAGGAACCAGAGTCAGATGACCAGATGTATGTGATGTCATTTTGTAATCCAGCACTGAAATGATGTTTTAATAATAGATGAGACAGAAGTCTCAGGGCAGTCTGTTTTTGAAAACTGACAAAGAAGGAAGACCACTCACCAACTTCATCTTGCCTTGCTTTAGTAAGTAACCAGTGAATAGTATTTCTTTAGATCAGTCAGGAAAATACACTGAGATTACTTAATTACTGTTTTTCTGTATCTTTGTGAATCTATCCACCTGCTTTGCTTTTAATATTCCCTGTGACTGAAACTCTGGTGTGTATTGCAAATAGAAATTTAGTATTTTCATGTTCCTTTATTATTTATTATTAAATATATTTAAACTTTTCATTGTGGCTGGTCTTTCAGATAATATTTTAACCTTTGGGAGTACTTATATTTATTTGGTGACACTGTGGCCACTCCTGAAAGCTTTGCTGTATTAGTCAAACACTACCATTTGTATTAGTATTAATTTCACTCAGTATAATTGGATATCCTTACAAGAGCCTTAGAGTAGTTGGCTGGTGGCAGTATAACTACCTTATAGCCTGGGCAAATGTAGCAGAGCTAGTAAATCTGTGCTAGCCTTCCCCAGGTGTGTGTGTGTGTGTGTGTGTGTGTGTGTGTGTGTGTGTGTGTGTATGAAAATCAAATCTCAAAAATTGTGCATGTGTCAGCTGCTTGGAGCAGGGACACAGAGCACTGCTGTCAAAGAGAAGGTGGCGAAGGACTTGGCTTGGAACACTTGGCTGAGGACTCAACTCTACAGCTGTGACAGTGGGGAGACTCACTGGGGGCCTGGAGATGGAGAGGGAAAGCCAGCCTTAGGACTGAGTGTGTTTCTTGCATGCTTTTAACGGAGATTGTGCTTGGTGCAGACAGCTACAACTGAAAATACTGTGTGTATCTATTTTTGTTCCAAGTGAGTGCCCCTCTCCAGTGTCAGTGGTGGGGATTAAATATCCTTGATTACTGGCCCAGAGCAGGGGCATCATAACTACTGCTTGCAAAAATACAGCTCTGTCTAACCTTTCTGTGTTTGTTGCTCATTTCTGTCTTAACTGACCAGTAATTTGAGACATGTAGTCCATAAGGTATTCTATATCACTGTCCTTAAAATGTGTGAGGGGGAGGTTGGATGTTAATGAGCAGAACCTGTGGACTGTGTGCTGCTTACTTACATTTCCAACCTTGATAAAATTACTTCTACACTTTGTAAGTCTAATGTGACACACCCACTGGAGATAGGGCAGTCTGCATTGCTGTTGTGTTTTCCTTCTCTCTACCAGTAATCATTCACAGTTGCACTACATTAGCAACAAACACTGAGGGAGTGCCTGCACTATGTTTACATCAGCACACAGAGCCAAGTATTTGGTATTCAGCAATTCTAATAAGTTCACACCTCCTTTACATCTTCACAGTGCTCACAGCCCTGAATCTATACCATAAAAATGCATCGGTGTAGCTAGGAAACCTGAAGGTGAGGAGACTTGTTTATGTAG
>NC_056744.1:854860338-854882838 GCF_019279795.1 Protopterus annectens | reverse complement strand
GCTGCCATAGTGGCACTACTTCTACCACTCCGTCAGTGGTTGAGGTGTCCACACCCAGATTTGGCAGGCCATGGGTCATGGTCCTGCGCATCCTCATGAGGGGAGCTCATCCAGCAGACATCAGTCACATTCAGGTAACAGCAGTGCATCTGACCGTGGGCATGAACATGCCAGTGCAAGTCCTGGCATAGCCAGTTCTCATGGTCGGGAATGACAAATATGAACTGCTACCTCTAGCATGCACTGCCCTCACCTGTCCAATATGTCAATATGTAGAGCTAGCACAGAACTTGGCTGTGTTCATGCAGACACTCACACACCAATTTCACCTGGAGGACCCAGTGAAGAAAATGAAACACTGTCATTTGTGTTAGCATGTCTGGCAGGAGATTTATGTATATTCTCAGATTAACTTGTATTGTATGCCAGTATGTCTAATTGTGAAAATATAAATAAGTTTTTAAAATGTTGAGTATCTCCCTGCTTATACAAAATGTTTAAAGAATCTGTCAGTGTTTTGATACATTTCTAATTGCGCATGTTTGTGAGGGAGATTCTAAAATACAAACTGTCTTTAGAGAATCAGCTGAACAGTAGGTGATGTCATTAGAATGTTCCTGATTATTAGGTGATTATTTGAACAGCTGATTGACAGACAAAAGAACTTTTTCAAACAGCTGACTGTTATTTTTAAAATAAAACAGTTGAGACTGTTGTCCAGGACTATATAAAATAAGATGTTGAAGTCAGTTCCTGCTTAGTTTGTGAACAGCAGCAGTTGAGAGTTACAGTTAGTTACAGTGCTGTGCAGAAGATACCCAGAAAAAGGACTCACCAAAAACTGTAAGCCTGCCTTTGCCTTGTTGTTATGTTTTAGATTAGATCAGGGATAGTATTCTCTAGATAGAGTAGGAAAGTTTAGTTATTTAGAGTTTTTCTAAAATTATGGACTTCTATACTACAGTTTAATTCTATATTTTTGGTGATTGAATTCTAGTGTTTATTGAAAGTTATTGATTTACATTCTTGTAATCATTTTACTTACTATTAAATGTTTTTTTCATTACTTTACACTGTGGCTGGACAATTAGTATGTTCTTTAGAGATTAGAGAGTGCTTATACCTGTTTGATACTCCCCTGGTCACCTCAAATGCTGGTTGCTTCTGGTAATAGCTATAATTTCTTTTGATATTTAATTTTGAATAAATAATCCCCTTTGAAGGGCATGTAGACCTGCCGGACTCTGATGTCAGCATTTACCATATGTATTGGAGAAGGGGTACCACTGGAAATCTATGTCAGACTTCTCATAAGTTTTTGAGTGTGTGTGCGATTTAACTTTATTTTGAGTGTGAATGAGTCAGAGGTCTTAAACTTGAACATGCTGCTCTGAAGCGTATGATAAGGGATTATATTTGAGGTGGACAGAGGTATATAGTCCAGTCCCAGGAAAATAAAGCATGTTCCTGTTGTGCTCTTAAGGGAAATTGTGGAATTTTACTCTTGTGCAATCTGTGCTCTGGTGTTTTCCATGGTGCTTCCACATTGGAGTCAGTGGTGAGGATTGAGGCTCCTTAATTACTGACCCGGGTTTTAAGTGGGGGATGTCACATTACTGTTGACAGTCCATTGGGATATTAGTTGGATGTACCATTTAATTGGTGGCAGCTTAGTGGAATTTTTAATTGGATTCCAGTAGCCTGTGCATAGTTGTCATTAAGGTGTGCACTCTTGACAGCCACATGGTAAACATTCAGAATTTCATTCCACCACAGTTTAACTTATTTTTTAGTTAGATAGTCAGGGATAGCAGGCAACGATGCCAGCAGAAGATTTTTGCAAGCTGACAAAGATCCAGATGGCCAAGGAGTGTGAAGCCAATGGACTGGTGCATGCCAACCTGACCAAGGATGCAATGCTTTCAGCCTTGGTTGCAGCTACAGCTCAGACCAGCTGTTTGGAGGATATCCAGTTTGATGTTGGTGATGTGCAGCCTGCTGAGACAGAACATCCCACCTTTTCTTCGGAGGACCTGAGAATCTATCTGGAATTAGAAAGACTGCGCCTAAAAGCCAAATGACTGGAGAATGAAGAAAAACTGTGCCCGGAGACCAAACATCTGGAGGGTGAGGAGAAACAGCATCAACATGAACTGGAAACCAAACATCTTGAACTGGAATCTGCAAAGAGGCTGAGACATTTAGAAGCCAAGGACAATGAGAGACTGCGCCTGGAGACTTATAGTTTGGAAGGTGAGTACAAGCAGCGCCAATATGAACTGGAGACTAAATGGTTGGAGACTGAAGAGATATTGAGGCGTTTAGAAGCCGAGGAGAAAGAGACAGTGGTGGCATGAAATGGAGCTTCAAACCCTTTGAGAGGGTCATGGAGGTAATGGGGAAGAGAATAACTGGACCTCAAGAGCCGTAAAGGTCAGTAAACTTTTTCCTCAGTACAGAGATGGGGATAACTTTGATAGTTTTATTCACAGTTTTGAGAGGGTATGTACAAATATGATGTTGCCCTTGAGCTCTGGGTTTGGTTCCTGGCTTTCTTACTCCATGGTAAAGCTGTTCAGGCTGTAGCAAAATTAAATGATGTAGATTGTTTGAATTATGACAAAGTAAAATGTTGCTTGCTTGACTGTTTCAAACTTATGCCTGAGGCATATAGAAAAAAAAGTTTTGTGAACATAAACACAAGGCAGATGAAAGTGTACATGATTATATTGCTGACTTAAGTACTTTCTTTCACAGATGGGTGAGTGGGTATCAGGTCACCATTTCTACAGGCAGACATTTTGGTGAGGGAAAAAGCCCTCGGTACTTTGCCTGATAACATGAGAGTCTGGTTAGCAGACCGTGAGTGCAACTCTGCAGAGGAGTTGGGGAGAAAAGGGGATCTCTACTTGGAAGCAGAGCACCAATGTGGAACAAAGGGATACCCAGTGCTGCACATGGACATAAGGAAACCCATAAGGGCAGTCTAAACCACTCCAACAGAGTACACCAGTAACAGGGGACACTACTAATCCAAGTGCACGGTTAGGGATTAGATGTTTCAAGTGTAACCAGTGGGGACACACAGCAGCCAAATGTCCACTGAGACAGGGTTAGAAACAGAAAGTGAGGGAGCCAGTAAGTATGGATGACAAACTGCCAGTGATAAGTTGTTTAGAAACAACTGGGGTGACAAATTATCATCAACATTTATATTCTATATCAGTAGATGGTACACAGGTAACTGCTAAGAGGGACACAGCTTCTGATATAACCATTGTAAGGCCTGCAGTGGTTAGAGAAGAGCAGTACTTGCTTGGGCAGTCCACTTCAGCCAGAGGGTTGGGAGGGACCTTGTTCCAAATAACGTTGGCTAGGGTTCATCTTGACTGGGAGGGTGGAAGAGGAAGCAAGTAAGTAGATGTGTTCAAGGATAGTCCTGGAGATGTTCTGATAGGGAATGACTTTGATGATGCAGTACCTTGTATACATGCAGTGACATGCAGTCAGGCTTGGAGAAAGGCATGCAGGTCCAGTAGTCTGGGAGAGACCCAAAAAGATCTCATACCTGAAACTGGGTTAAGGCCAGTCTGCAGTACTACAACAGCTGTTATATCCTTCATGGATACTGTTAACCGAGCTCCAGATACAGATAAAATTGTATCCGCACTCTTTCTTGACCTCTCTAAAGCCTTTGATATTGTCTCGTACCCTCTGCTTCTCACAAAACTTTCTAAACTAGGGATCTCCCCCAACCTAAATTGGCTCACTAAATACCTCAAAAACAGACAACAATCTGCCAAACGGCAGTACTCTTTCCCTCCATTTCCTGACACATCCACCGATGTTTCCAAGGCTCCATACTAATGACTCTTCTTTTCAGTATTTTCATCAATGACTTTCACTCTGCTCTTAGTCATGGATTTGTAATACAATATGCAAATGACTCAACCATCATCTCCTCTGCAAACTCTACAGCTGAACTTCAAAAAATTACCCAAAATGCCCTTACATCTACAGAAACATGGATGAACAACAATCACCTTGCTCTAAACCCACATAAAACTAAACTCCTGTTATTTACTCCTAAGAAATCCACCCCTTACACAAGATTGAATTCTCTATACATTCCCAAAACAAAACTATTATTGAGGTTGTGTCCCATACAAAACTACTAGACATCACCTTAGATGAAACCTAACTTTTGACATGCATGTGCACAATAGTATTAAAAAAAACATCAAAAATCATGTATCCTCTATAGACAAAAGCACTTTCTTAGCCACTTTACAAAACAAACCCTTGCCTTAACCTTTCTTCTACCTTCTCTCCTATATGGTGTTCCCCTCCACATCAATATCCAATCCTCCTTAAAAACCAAGCTTGAGATCTGCTACAATAACATTTCAAAGTTTGCAACTAATGCAAAATATTCCTCCCATCACTGCTCCTCATTACACTTACCAAATTGGCTCAAACTCCCACACTACCTAACATACTTCAAATTAAGTATAGCACACAAAATCATCTACAAACTATCAGACTGCCCAGCCCTTCCTTCTATACTTACTCATTATCACCCAAATAGACCTCTCAGATCTGAGAACCAACTTCACCTGCACGCAGAAAAACCAAACCTTCTTGCTGGTCAAATGATCTACTACTTCTTGATTGCCAAACAATGAAATGCACTCCCATTAACAATAAGGACCACCAACAATACCTCTTCTTTCAAAAAGTCTACAACAACACCTCTTCATTCTATGGCACTGCACATGCTCCATTGTGGCACCTCCCATAACCTGATTCCCCAGACTCTCCACCACTATCACCTTCATGGACATCACCCTTACAAGCTAAACTTGTCTACCTACTAACATGAGTATCTTATTGACTTGATGTACATGATACGCACTCCTTACCTGTACTTTTGACCTATATGATATAAATTTACTCTCATGCCTTAACTTTATGATAAATAATGCAGAATAAGAAGTTATGTACCTACCATAATGTTCCATGTTAGTTGTCTTCTCTCGCCTTCTTTCTTGCTGGATGGGTTCGGAGCCGATCCTCGGCTCTGACTCGGCACTTGCTAAGCTCGAGAGCTAATTTTACCAGCTCGAGGCAACCCTATATCCCGTGATGCAAGGCGTGACTACCCAGATCTCGTTTGGTAGCTATAGAAATATGCCCATTATCTTCTTCCAACAGAAGGAGAAGAAAGTAACCAAATGTGTAAACACAACACAGGGGAACTAGTAAACTAGTGACCACTCACAAATGGAGCCCATAGGAAGAATAAACTCGTCCCCAGAGAAGAGTACAACTTCAAGGTCTGTCCAGGCTAGGGGGAAAGGAGGGAGGGACACAAGAAAGAAGGCGAGAGAAGACAACTAACATGGAACGTTATGGTAGGTACATAACTTCTTAATGTTAAGTTGTCAAACTCGCCTTCATTCTTGCTGGATGGGACCGCGTCCCTAGCACCTCTATCCTGGGTGGCTCAATGGAACAGACTCTTGAGAACTGTGGAACCAAACCTAGCTCTGTCTCTGGAGGCCAGGTCCAATTTGTAGTGTGAGACAAAGGTATGAGGCGTGGCCCAAGTGGCTGCTGCACAAATGGTGTCAATAGGTAGCCTAGCCTGAAAGGCTCTAGATGTGGCTAGGCCTCTAATAGAATGTGCCTTAGGTTTAGAGGGCAATTCTTTGCCCCTAAGGAGATAAACATGGGAAATAGTGGAAGAGAGACATTTCGATAAGGTCACTTTGGAGACCGGGAGACCTTTTCTGTTTTCTGCATAAGAAAGAAAAAGCTGATCAGATTTTCTGAATTGTTTAGTTCTATCCAAGTAGTATCTGAGCTGGAGATGAACATCCAAATGATGCAGTTTCTGTTCCGCTCTGTCCGAATAATTCGGGAAAAATACTGGAAGATCAATAGACTGATTAAGATTCGTCTGAGAAGCCACCTTGGGCAAAAAGGATGGATTTGTTCTTAGAGATACTCTATCCTTGTGGAAAACCAAGTAGGGAGGTCGAACACAGAGAGCATGAAGTTCAGACACTCTCCTAGCTGAAGTAATAGCCACCAGAAAAATTGTCTTCCAAGAGAAAAATTTTAAAGAGCATGTAGCAGCCAGTTCGAAGGGGGGAAGAATTAGGGATGTCAGCACTAAATTCAGGTCCCATTGCGGAGGAGGATCTTTAATTGGGGGCTTTAGTAGAAAGATACCCCTGAGAAAGGCTTTACAAAGCTTGTGAGACATTATGTTCTGGTCCGCTAAGCCAACATGAAAATTTGAGATTGCTGCCAGCTGGACTTTGACTGTCGAAGAAGAAGAACCCGACTGAAAAATCTCAGCTAAGAAGTCCAAAACTGATTGAACTGGGGCAGTAAAGGGGTCTATGTCCCTGGACTTTGCCCAGAAGGAAAAACGCTGCCACTTACTAGCATAAATCTTTCTGGTAGAGGACTTTAGAGAAGCTACTATGATATCCCATACAGGATTAGAAATCATAGGAAGCTTGGCTAATGAAGGAAGTGGAGCAACCAAGCGGTGAGGTTGAGAGAGCGAATGGCCTGGTGCAGATGACCCGACTGGTGGGTCAAAAGATCTGAAACTGGGTCCAGACGCCAAGGCTGTACCAATAGATGGCGATGAAGGAACGGGAACCAAATTTGTCGAGGCCAGTAAGGGGCAATGAGAATCAACTTGGCTCTCAAAACGGTAGCTTTCTGAATGACTTGAGGTATCAAGAAGAATGGAGGAAAAGCATAAAGAAGTCCCCGGGGCCAAACCTGGGTTAGAGCATCTCTGGGGGGTTGGCCTGGGAGTGGAAAGAGGGAGAAGAAGTCTGGGCATTTGCTGTTTTGGGGTGTAGCAAAATGGTCGCAGCAAGGGAAGCCCCACTTCTGAAAAATCTCCTCCACTACTGATTGTTTGAGAGACCACTCGTGAGGCATGAGAATAGCTCTGCCCAATCTTTCCGCAATGAAGTTGGATTTCCCGGGGATGTGCGTTGCTATCAGAAACTGATGAGAGGAGATTGCCCACTGCCAAAGTCTGAGAGTTTCTCGACACAGTGGATAGGACTTGGTCTCGCTCTGTTTGTTGATGTACCATGTTGTCCGTCTGAACTGCAATAGTTCCTAAAGGAAGAAAGTCGTTGAGGGCTTGCAACGTTAAAAGCACTGCTCTCATCTCTAGGACATTTATGTGCAGATGGTATTCGAAGGGTTGCCAAGTGCCATGGACCATCCTGCCCTGATAATGCCCCCCCCCACACGATCAGGAAGGCATCCGATGTGACTGTGGCAACCGGGGCCGGGGGAACAAACGGTCTGCCCTGGAGGACTTGAGGGGAAGAAATCCACCAGGTGAGGTGACTCTTGCAAGATTGTGTCACGATGATCTCGTGGCGCACGGGAAGCTGCTGGAAGGACCACTGGGTGAATAACATCCATTGCAGTAGCCGCATATGGAAGCGAGCCAAAGGAAGAAGTACGATGGCAGCCGCCATAAGTCCTAGCACCTTCAGGACAAACCCGGCCCTGATCTTTTTGCTGAGTAGGATGATCTGAACATATTTTTGGATGTCCAGAAGTCTTTGATCTGTGAGTCTTGCTGACATCCCAACAGTGTCTAGTTCTGTGCCTATAAAGGTAATAGACGGGCAAGGTGACAAGGAGGACTTTTCGAAGTTTATGGAAATTCCTAACTGGCTGCACATATGAAGAGTGTAGTCACTGGCCTGGAGAAGTTGATGCCTGGTGGTGGCCATGAGGAGCCAGTCGTCTAGATACGGAAACACCTGGAATCCTTGATGTTTCAGGTGAGCCGTGACCACTGCCATGCATTTGGTGAACACTCTGGGGGCTGTAGTGAGACCAAAGGGCAGGGCTCTGAATTGAAAATGACTGGTCCCCAGCCGAAAGCGGAGAAACCTTCTGGAGCGCCTGTGAATTTTTATGTGATAGTACGCATCCTGAAGGTCTACCGAGCACATCCAGTTGTCCTTGCCCAAAAAGGGTAAAATGGACTGAAGCGTGACCATCCGGAATCTTGCCTTCTTGACAAACTTGTTTAGTCTGCTGAGGTCTAGAATTGGTCTCCAATCTCCCGTTTTTTTGGGGACCAAAAAGAATCTTGAGTAGATCCCGGATCCTATTTGGTCTGCTGGAACTGGCTGGATGGCTCTTTTTGCTAGAAGTTTTGATACCTCCAGCTTTGAGAACTCCCTTAGACCGGGTGCAACGTCTGGGAGGAATACCTTCTGAGGAACAGGATAGTTTTCGAAGGGAATCTTGTAACCCTCGGATATGATCGACTGTACCCAAATGTCTTGAGAAAGGGAAAGCCAGGCTGTTGGGTACAGCGACAATCTTCCCTCGACTGCCTCCAAGGGTGGACAGTCGGGCAACACCTCAGGGATGCTGGAAGGGTTTGTCAGGGAGAGGCTCTCTGCTACCCTGATTCTGCGGACCCCCTCTGCCCCTAGGGCGACGTCTATTGTTATTACCCCCTCTGCCTCCGGGGGTAAACTGACCACGTGCGTCCGGCGTGACTCCCTGAGATTTACGGAACCACATCTTCCCTCCCTTCTGACCTTTAGGATAAGGTCTTGAAGGGGTGGAGAAACGGACTCCTACGGCAGAAAGAGTCTTGCCGTCCTGCTCTCATCTGGTCAATGTTTCCTTCACTTGAAGTCCCAAACAAAGCCGAACCGTCGAAGGGAGTATTTGTGAAGGACACCTTAAAGGGATCTGCGAAGTTGTAAAGCCGCATCCAGGACTGACGCCTAAGGGCCACTCCTGTGCCTGCGGCTCTACTCGCTCCATCGGCCGCATAAGAAATGAGCCGCATGGAGGAGTTTGTTAAGGAGTTTGTTAAGGAATTTAGGATTCCCAGCTGCGAGGTAATTTTTTCTTGAGCCCCGGCAGCTGATGGATCCTGTACTACCTCACCTAGTTCCTTGAGAATATCTCTCTGAAGCCGGGTAAAGTGACAGAGATAATTCAGCGAGCACATAGTGAAGGTCGCTGAGGAAAAAATCTGCTTACCATACCTATCCATGGTTCTAGACTCCTTGTTAGGAGGATGGACAGGTACAGAAGGATCGGCAAGTTCCTTCTTGGTGGCAGATGCCACCACCATGGCATCAACAGGGACACCCTTGGTGAGAAACTGCTTGTCTATTGGGGCCGTGATAAATTTAGATGGCCTCCTAGGGACTGGTTCCACAGAATCCGGGGCCGCCCACGCCCTTCGAGCCACCACTTCCATGAGAGGTTCGAAAGGCGGAGACACCCAGGAGGTGGAAGGTCGAGATCCAAAAGCCTCCAAGTATACTGACTCATCCTCGGAGGGGTTAATGGAAGGCCAGTTCCCCCTCTGTTTAAGGAGTTCCAAGATGTCTGAAAAGGAGACATCCTCAGAGGGGGACTTTGGGGATCCCTCCGACTCATCTAAGTCAGTATCATATGTTGCAGACTCAGGGGAGTCTATGTGCTTCCTCTTGCACGTCCTCTTATGCGGGGGTTCCCCTGAAGGATCAGGAGAAACCTCGGAAGAGGAAGTTCTTCCCAGTGGGGAAACCTGGGGCGATGGATCTCTGGGTCCGGGAGCAAGAGAGTGGGAAGAGATATCAGCAGGCACCGAGGAGGGGGGAGCTAATGGAACCGACTGTTGACTCAGCTGAGGGGCTAGAACACTCCTCATCACCTCAAAGGCTCCCCTTCCAGGGAGGCCAGAGAGCTCCCGCTCCGAAGAAACAGGAACTCCTGGCCCCGCCAAAAGAGAAGGCTCCGAGGCTGATGTCGGTGCCGAACTCACCAACGCCGAAGCTCCGAGAGGGAGAACGGGGCCGGACAAGGGTCCGATGCCACTCGCCCCCTCGGAGCCGACACGGGAGTCACGATGACCGGATCCCTCCATGGAAGGTATCATGGAGGAAATCGGAGTAGAAGACGACGGAGCCGAAAGGGGTGGCATCGGGTCTGACGCACCAACAGTCAAGGTTTCGAGAAGCTCCGGCTCCGAACTCTGGAGGAGAGTCGAAGGACGAAATTCAGGGTGATGAGTGATAGCGGTCGTCTGCTGAGACGGGCTATGGAGCATCTGGGCCAGTGCCTGTGATTTCAGCAATCTGCTTACCACTCTCTCCAAGTCGTGGTCAGAGAGCCTGGAAGACCTAGAAGATCGGCTCCGATGGCTCCGCTCCGAATGTAGAGATCCCGGAGCCGAGCGAATCAACTTCAGGGAAGGAGACCGAGATCTCTTCCTAGTAGAAGCCATCGGAGCCGAAGACCCCTCAGTTCCAGTCGGAGCCAATAACTTATCGGCTCTAGTCTGGGACATGGAAATGTCGGCTCCAGCCGGAGCCGACATCGACTTCGATGCAGGTGTATCGGAGCCGGACGGCACCGATACCACCGCCTCTAAGAGAGAAAGATCGGCTCTGGCCGGAGCCGACCTAGACTCCGAAGGAGTCAAAGCCACAGCCGAAGGCTTCGAACTGAAAGCCTGGTGCTTAGGTGGCTTAGAGGGCTTCCGCGACCCGGTCTTGGTCGGGGAGCTCTCCGGCTTCAATAAGCCTCATAGGATTAATTTATTCCTATGTTCCTGCAGGACTCTGTGGCTAAAAGAATGACAAATGGCACAGGAGTCCTGCAGGTGTAGAGGTCCCAGGCAGTACACGCAAGAAGTGTGACCGTCTGTCAGAGACATCTTCTGACAGCACGAGTCACACTTCTTGAAGCCTGAGACCTTCGATTCTTTGGACATAATTATGTCCAATGCACCAACACACACACACAAAGTTCACCCACACAGTTAACTAAAAAGAAGGGGGGGGGGGACTAAGTACAACACTCAAACACCCTGACAGGAATTAAGGAAAGGGAGGCTTAAGGCCTGAAGGGGAAAATAACAAAACCTATTAGGTTGAGGGAGTATAGGGTTAAGGAGATAGGCTATAGAAGACTAACTCTAATACTAGACAAAAAGGCTTGAAAAAGGGGAAGATTTTAGACTGTAACAAGTTAAATTACAAAATACACTACCTGAGCTGGTAAAAGAAGACCTCTTCGCGAAGCGGCAAATGAGATCTGGGTAGTCACGCCTTGCATCATGGGATATAGGGTTGCCTCGAGCTGGTAAAATTAGCTCTCCAGCTTAGCAAGTGCCGATTCGGAGCCGAGGATCGGCTCCAAACCCATCCAGCAAGAATGAAGGCGAGTTTGACAACTTAACATCATATATTTATAAGTGTTTTAATATTCTTTCCACATTGTTAAAGTTCAGCTGTCAACATGTTTCATAGTATACCTAACTGTGGAACCTTATATGGCATTCAACACAATCTCTTATTTTATACTGTAACTAATGTAGTTGCTAATAATAACCCATACTGTACTGTAACTAATGTAGTTTATTTATTTTATTTATTTATTTATTTATTTATTTGACATTTGTTTACCGGGGTAGTCTGACTGGGACTACAAAACCCATTTTCAGCAGAGGCCCAAGGAGAAACACTCCACATACAGTACAATACAAATACAGTATAATCCAATACACTACAAATGACATTAGAAATGCTATACAAAAATAGGTTTAAAGAACATAAACTATGTTTCAAGATATATACTACACATCTAGACAATTCTTTTGAGTTAAAACATTACAAACAACAATAGTCACTCTCACCATATACATAATCTATAAGTAGATAGTGTCCAAAAATAGTATGTGAGTACTGCATTGTATGACACTGACTGTTACAGTACATAAAAAAATAGTAAAAAAATGTTATAAGTTAACATAGGAGAACTGTAAAGAAGGGAGAGAAGTAAAAATATTTTTCAAGGGTAGTTTTGGTTGCTGCAGTAAAGAAATGCTTGCTTCTATATAGGAGTCCCAGTTTTTGAAAAGTTTTCTTTACATTTTGTTGTATATTGGGGGTCGAATGAAAGTTTATTATTAATTATAACTCCTAGAGGTTTGGTTTCCTGCACTATTTCTATGACAGTGTTATCAGATGGAAGGATGTTAAAATGATCGGTTACAGGGGAGGTGTTTTGGGGGTGAAAGAGTACTAGTTTAGTCATCTTTGGATTAAGAAAGAGTTGGGCATTTCTTAGCCAGGATTCAACAGCAGTAAAGGACTGCTGAGTTTCTGAAAGTAGTTCTTGTAGTGATTGAGCAGTACAGATTATGGTGGAATCATCAGCATATTGAATGAGGGTTCCAGGGTGAGAGGCAGCGTGAAGGTTGTTTGTGAAAATGTTGAAGAGTAGGGGTACATGGATGGAGTCTTCAGGGACTCCAGTAGGGTTATGCAGAAAGGGCGAGAGTTCATTGGACCATTTCACTGCTTGTTTATGATCCTTGAGGTAGCTCTGAAACCATTTTACTGTGTTATCTGAGAAGCCTAAGTTAGATAGTGTGGTCAGTAGTAAGGGGTGAGATACTGTGTCACAAATCTTGGAGAGATCAAGAAAAACTGAGGCTGTATATAGCATCCTGCATCTCTGGCCTTGTTCACAGTGTCTGTAAAGAATAATAGAGCTATAGCTGTGCTGTGGCTGGGTTGGAAGCCATGTTGGATTTTGGTTAAAAGATTATTTTGCAATCGGTATTGCATTACCTGCTGATGGGATACCTCTCTTGAGAATTTTGGATATGGGTGACAAGATGGATATAGGAAAGAAATTGGATGGTTCAAAAGAGTTGCCTCCTTTATGTATGGGGGTGATGTGAGATTATTTCCATATGATAGTTACTTCTGATTCGAATGAAGACCTATTTATAAGGATACTGACTGAGTAGACGATTTAGTTGTCAGTCATTTTGAGGTAGTGTGGTGGAAGATTATCAGCTGACGTGGAGCAGAGTTTTAGTTTTTGTAGCAGTTTCTTAATGGTGTCAGTGGGTATGGGCTGAAATGAGAATGGAGTTCGTATGAAATTTTGTTGACTAGGGGGGGTTATTAATGACAGGGTTAGAAGTAGTAGATGATTTAGGGTTGGTGTCTGAATAGATTTTAGGGTGGGGGGCAGCATTAGGGGTGTTAGTAGGTCTGATATTGATTTTATGAAGTGCTTGTTAAAGTTTTCAGCTATTTGTGATGGAGGGATATCAGGTGATAGGGTCTGCTCTCTGTTTATTCCAAGGTTAAGCAGAGAAGCTATGGAGTGCCAGCATTTATTGGGGTTGATGTTATACTGGAGTTGAAGCTGGAAATAGTATGACTTCTTATCTCTGTTGATTAGTTTTGTCACTTTGTTATGTAGTGTTTTGAAATTGACATGATTTTGTTAATTTCTATTTAGTTTCCAGGTCATCCAGGCTAGGTCCCTCTACTTCATCAGGGGTTTACATCCCTTAGACGCAGGGGTGTCCAACCTTTTGGCTTGCTGGGGCCACATTGAGTGAACAGAAATGGTCTTGGGGCCACATATAAAATATAAATGGAAGGCAACAGTCAAAAATTACGCAGACGCTGGAAGATAAACACTTTATATAAAATCACAAAAACACGGCAAAGCTTTCAGGTAAAAACCCTTCTTCAGTGCATACATTTCAACAGTTAAAAACAAAATGATTATATAGTATGGGTCAGTATCACATGACTTGCAGCCAAGTAGTCACATGACATATACATAATAAAACATGATACTTTTCATTTCAATTTAGTTTGCTGTAAAAACTTTAGAACAGGTTTTAATGTTATAACATCATTTATTCCTGGTGGTTTATCTGCCTGTAGCCTAGTTATCCACTCATATTCTTTCAACTCTAATTTATTATTTATGTCACCCCCTCTTAGTGTTGTCTCAACTATATGTATAACACGAAACGAAAATCTATGCTCAGCCCCATGTTCCTCTATATGCTTATATAGAGAATTAGTTTCTGCCCTGTTAATTTCTGACTTGTGTTCAATTATTCTATTTTTTAATTTTCTTATGGTTTTACCTATATAGAATGATGAACACTCAGAGCAGGTAGCCATGTATACCACCGAGGTGGTATTACAGGTAGCCTTAACATTAAAATTATAGACTCTCTTTGTGACGGGATGTTTAAATGAATGACTAGTTCCTTCATAAATATCTATACAACATGTACAGTTGTAACATTTAAATGTTCCTGGTCTGATGTTATTACATGCTCTTAATGTGTGGAGATCCTTATAGCACAATTGCTGCTTCAGTGTTCTCATATTTCTAAATGAAAAATATGGTTTAACATCCAATACTTTCCTTACTTCCATGCATGCCATCAATATAAGCCAGTCTTTTTGTATAACTCGTTGTATTAGATGTGTATTGGAGTTAAAAGAAATAACAAATCTGACTTTCTTATCAGGTTCCCTTGCTTCACCCATTGTAGTACCTTCGGTGTATGTGGGTTTAAGGGTAGTGGTCCTTTGGGCTATAGTTTTGTTCTTGAGTTCTAAAATTAATCTGCTATTATAGCCACTAGAAAGCAATTCCTGTATTGTGGATTCAAGTTGTGTGTTAAACATAACCTCATTCATATTTAATTTACTTACTCTACCCAACTGTGATCCTATTATACTCTTAAATACATGGGGAGCATGCATACTACCAAAATTCAGATATCGTCCTGAATGTACCTCTTTCTGATATATACTTGTTTCAAAAGAGTCAACAGTTTTGTCTAACATTATATCTAGGAACACTATCTTGTCCCTAGAAAATTCCATCTTAAATTTTAAAAAATTCGTACTTTCATTTAGATATAATAAGAAGGATTTCAACTGAGGCTCAGTCCCCTTCCACAATAGGAAACAATCATCTACAAATCTCTGGTAAAATGCTATATTATTCACAAAAATATTATCTTTATTTAGTATAAATTTCTGCTCCCAGATATATAATACCAAGTTAGCATAGGTGTTTGCTATGGGAGTACCCATAGCTACACCCGATGTTTGCAGATATATTTGTTGGTTAAACAAAAATACATTGTTGGTTAAAACTAGATCTAGTAATGTACAAATAGTTTCTACTTTGCGTGATGTATAGGGGGTTTGTTCTGTTAAAAATTCTCTTATGCAATTAATACCAAAATCATTGGGTATTACTGTAAAGAGAGAGGTAATATCCAACGTTGCTAGTATAACATTATCATATGATATTGCTTCTGTTCTTGAAGATTGTTGCCATTGTCTTAGCTTTGTTAAAAAATCAGTAGTATCCTTAAGCACAGTGCTACAACTTTTCATAAAAGGATATAATTGCTGTTGCAAATAAATAGATATGGGTTCGGTAATCCAACCTCCACCTGAGACTATAGGTCTCATAGGTGGATCTATGGTGGATTTGTGTATTTTAGGAACTCCATATAAACTAGGTATAAGGGGACATGGTACTGTAAGAAAATTAAAAAGATCTATATCTATATCTTCTTGTAGTTGCAGTTCATATATAGCCATATTAATTGTACTAACACATTTTTTAACATCACTATGGTTAATGACTTTAAAGGCTTTAGGATCATTTAATAAAATTTCCATAGAATGTATATACTTATCCTTATCCATTATAACAGTAACATTGCCCTTATCCGCTGACTTAATTATAATGTCGCTATTATTAATCAATGCCTTCAGTGCTTTATACTCTTCTATGGTCAGATTAAAGTTTCTAGACATTGCTGCACTCTCATACTTATTATTACTATTATATATTGCTCTAATCTCTTGTTCACATAAATCGTGGAACGCTGTCAACACAGGTACATTACTTGGTATGAACGTACTTCTCCGCTTACATATAGATTCAACATTACATTTATTACCGAACAGCATTTTTAATGTCACTGTCCTAATAAACAGTTTAAGATCTGTTAATACATTTACCACATCATCAGTTGCCGTTGGAACAAAATTTAGGCCCTTGTATAGCAATGAATAATGTGCTTCTGTTAACACGAAGCTAGATAAGTTTAGTGTACCTTGCTTTATCGTCGGACATGTTTGTTGAGTCCTAAATAAAGATAATATTTTTGTGAATAATATAGCATTTTATCAGAGATTTGTAGATGATTGTTTCCTATTGTGGAAGGGGACTGAGCCTCAGTTGAAATCCTAGTGTTCCTAGATATAATGTTAGACAAAACACTATATTGGGTAGTTTATAAAAAGAATTATGTGTTATTTCAGGATAGGAGAATGTGTGTTAATTTTATATGTTTTATTTTTATATGTTATTTACTAACAGGCAATGAAAGTACAATTTGAATTTTTTATATATATATATATATATACATTTTTATATATATATATTTTTTTCATATATTAGTAGTATGATTGTTTAGTGAGAATAATATACAACACAAGTATTAGCGAATACTGAAGTTCAAAGCACATTTCAAAGTGTTTTATTTGTGTTTATATATGTTGGTTTATTACATTTGACAATTGATAAGTATTTTTAAATATTAGTTAGGTGCAAGTTAATATTTTACTGTGTCTTTAATGATTGTCAATTTTTATTGAATGATTGGTTAATTAATGAAATTGACATTATACAAAAGGGGAGAATGCATTGTAAACGAACAACTCTGAAGATGCCTATGGTTTTTTAACCTTGGCGAAAGCGCTTAGTTGTTCTTGGACATCCAAGTGTAACTTTTGTGGATTATTGAGCATTAAACCGTTATTGGCCTCATTGTTTCGGTGGAAATTCTTTTCTTTTTTTCTAGCTTTATAAGAAGGTTATTTGCAAGGTTGCATGGCAGTTTATATTGGAAATAAGCAGAGATATTAAAAAGGCTCTGTTTTTCATAATTATGCCGAAAAGTCTTCCAAGGTAAATACAACTTCTGATTTAGTATGGAACCATACCTCTCAACCTTAGAGCAAGAAATCTGGACAAAGCGAAAAATAAAAGTGGGACACAGGCCCAAAAATAGTTATGCATCACAGACACCATTGAAACAACTGTAGCTGCAAACATTATACATCACTTATAATCTTTCTATCACATTATTGTCAATTAAACATTATATGGCTCATTCAGGCCTGCCTTCTTTTGCATCAAAGAAAACTATGCTTTGAAATGACAAATGCATTAAAAATAATACATAAAACACATTGCATCAACATCCTGCAACTTCCTACCTGCAAGCAACCACAGAGCTTTCACTGAAACTAGGGCTGCTTGTTTCCCCAGAATGACAGCTCTCCCTAATTAAGTCTAATGGTATACAATCTACCAGCATCTGGACTACCTGAAATAAATTAAATTATGGCCTGTAAATTGAAAGTACACTTTGTTTAATTAAACTATATTTCTAAGCCCGCTTACTATATTTTTTTAGTAACATCCCAATATCCATTTCCAGGTCACTTTACAAGACATTGGCAGTGGTAGACTTGGCATCTTTCAGAACCCCACAGGCCCACACTAATACATTGTCCATTAAATGTAAATATCCATCCACTGTAAATGCCAAGAAGCTATGTCTTAAAAAATCTACTTCTGGCATGCGTACCCAAGTATTATGTTTTGAAACAAAGAAACATATTCTCCACAGTCCGTAAGTCTCTGTCTTTAATAATCATCTACTGTTGCAGCACTCCCAACACATAAGCACACACATACACACTAAAATCCCCAACATTTAAAAAATGACATTGTGCCCACTTGATTTGCCAGTATTGATGATCTGCCAAAGCTAAGCTTACTGTTGTCCAGTCTACCACTGCTTAGAACCCACCAATGAAAAAACAGTACTAAGTGCTTTT
Source organism: Protopterus annectens (assembly GCF_019279795.1). Taxonomy (NCBI): domain Eukaryota; kingdom Metazoa; phylum Chordata; order Ceratodontiformes; family Protopteridae; genus Protopterus; species Protopterus annectens. The sequence continues at coordinate 854,865,052 of NC_056744.1, read as the reverse complement.
TTGTTTGTCTGAAAAAACAATACAACTAACTTTATATGCTACAGTCCCACAGAGTCAGTCCACTATTGACCCATTAACCCTAGGCTGCTGTCTCATTCTTACTCCCTGGAACTGCATTACCTTGGATGACTACTTTATTTTCCTAAGCAAAAGACACAACTTGGAAGATAAGGCAAAAATCCAGACATTCTTTGAAAATCCATACAGTTAAGAGGTATGAGTTCATGTTCAATACAACACTCTCCCTGTCAGGAAAGCCGCAATTTAATGAAAGTGTACTCTTAATGTATGATATATTTGTGAGCTAACTTGTTTGTGTTCAGTAGGTAGAATGATCATTGTTAGCCTCTTTGTGCATGCGTCTCTCTCTCATGCACACATATACACACACACACACACACACACACACACACACACACACACACACACACACACACACACACACACACACACACACACACACACACACACACACACACACACACACACACACACACACACACACACACGCACACACACACACACACACACACACACACACACACACACACACACACTCTTCTTCTACTTTCATGCACACAATTCTGCTTTCATGCATGCACTCACTCGGTACATACCTATTAACACAGGTAATTGCTGTCCCTTTCAAAGGGAATAGCGGCAAATCCATACATGAGTCCCTCTTCAGTGAGAACACACACACACACACACACACACACACACACTGATTGTTCGGCGCAAAATAATGGCTTAAACACACTGACCCTTTTTTGGCTCAAAAACAAAACTAGAAGGTGCTTTGGCACATGCGCACACCGACATTATCGTTACAGGTCATGGGAACGAAAAACACAAAACAAAAAAAAGTGTTTTGGGGCATGCGTACATCGATGTTGCAGTTAGAGGTTGAGGGCCGCATGGAAGAGCTCTGAGGGCCGCATGCGGCCTGCGGGCTGCAGGTTGGACACGTCTACCTTAGAGAGCCATGGCGATGAGTTCTTTTTGATTCTTTTCAAACAAACGGGAGCTAGGGTAATAACTATGTGAAGGAAGGCATTATTAAAGTATAGTACAGCATCATAGGTTCATAGGTAGGTACTAGGCTATCGGCCCAAGGGCCTACGCAAGCCTAGCCAACAAGGTTCCCTGGCTTGCGCCACCCAAGAAAGTTATTTTCCTGTGCCACTGACGAGCAGAGACACAGAAGTGATCCCCAGGTGTATTTGCTATTTCCCATCCACTCATCAAGATTTTTCTTGAAGAGTGCTAATGAAGAACTTTGCTTGACATAGATGGGTAGCCTGTTCCAGAGTATGGGAAGTCTCTGGGATAGGAATCTATCCCTCCAGCATGTCCTGTTTATTGTGGTGACAAGGTTTAGGTCCCTAGAGCGTGTAGCTTGGAGGGATTGGGATTTCTTTAGGTGTAGCATGTCCAACAGCTCTGGGTTTGACATAGCTTTATATGTTAGGCAGAGATCACCTCTGAGTAGGCGATATGCTACGGAATAAAGCTGGAGTTTTTTTTTTTTTCAAAACAGGTTTATTGTTTTAACATATAAGAGAAATATCATAACAATTTTATACAAGTAATTAAAATAGGTATTATTATAATATTCAACAAAACAACTAAAGTATTTACAAAGACATCCACTACAATCAGATCAATTAATTAAACTAAAATATCATGCTATTGAAATTAAAATTTTTTTAACAAATTTTGTAAATTATCCCATACAATAAAATAAGATGTTTTTCTGTTTGTTCTAGTCCTAATTGTGTTTATTTCCATATGGCACACTATATTCATAACATTTTTAAATTGATTGAACGAAGGAGGTGTATCTGAAATCCAATTTTTAGTTATTATTTTCCTAGCCACTGCTAGAATAGACCATAACAAGGGAAGCTTAACCTTTTTAACACTTTGAGGTACAGGTGTGTTGAATAATATAAGAGATTTAGAAATAATGAAATTATCTGTAAAAAGAGCATGCAAAAATTCATTAATTGACTTCCAGTATTCTTTCAATTTTATACAGTCATAAAACATATGAGCCCAGTCAGCATTAATTTCTACATTACATCTCTTACATAGATTATCTTTATTATTTATTTTATTCATCATCAAAGGTGTATAAAAAGATCTATGTAAAAATTCCCATGTATAAAGTCTCCAGACAATGGAAGACGTAGTTCTATAAGCAGATTCCAATATATATTGTTTATCTTGTTGATTTGGTGGGTCCCCATTAATAGAAGTGAAATAATTCCAGTATGAATCTACACTGTAAAAAGTTTCTTGTCTGATAACTTTATGTATGTATGAAAGTTTACCTTTATCAGAAACTTTATGTTGTAAATTTAATAACAAGTAATCAATCAGTGTTGGAATAGATTCTTTAACAGTTATAGACATTAAATCTATTTTATTAATGAGATGTTGTCTAAAGTTCTGAACCTCTAACCAGCAAGTTTCTCTTAGATCAAATTCTTGTTTTAAGAAATCTAGATTTCAACTTTATTATCAGATATCAACTGATACCAGTACTTTAGATCATTATCTATAGCTAAATGAGTTCCTTCAGAAGTAGATGACAAAAGCATACCCTGAGTATACATTATAGGAAATACAATAAAATTCCATTCCCTATACTTTGGGTGCATGAATATAAAGTTACGATAACTAATAATAATATTTAATGGGTAACAAACCATATGTTTAGGTGTAATAGGTGAAGTACAAAATTCCTTTAGTAACCATAACATGGAGTTATTTACAATCATATTTTTATGTGTTAAGGAGATTTTCATGAAGTGTATACTAATTAGCTCCCAATAATCTTTCCATTTTGTGACATATGACTGATCTATTAATAAAGTAATAACTTTTACAATAGAAGAGATAGTATATGAATTAAAGTCTGGAAAAGAAATACCCCCTTGAGACCAGCTATTAGTATGTTTCTTTAATGCAATCCTAGGTCTATTAGGTGCCCATAAGAAATTTAACATTAGTGTGTTCAGTTTCTTGATAATTATTTTTGTAGGTTGAAGTATTATTGATTGTATTAAGTATAAAATCTTGGGGAATATTATCATTTTAATAATTGTAAGTCTCTCCTCCATAGTAAAAAACATATTATTCCAGGTATTAAAAAGATTTTGTACATTAAGAAAACAGGTATTATAATTATTATATATAATAGATTTAATATCTTTAGATAGTATTATACCTAAATAAGTTATCTGACCTGAATTGGGTACATATTTAGTAAAATCACTAATGAGAATATTTTTCGTGTATATATAGGTAGTATTTTAGTTTTTCTTCATTGAATATTAAACCAGAAATACTTTTAAAATTCATCATGTTATCAAATAGAGACTGTATAGAAGAATTAGATCCTGCTGATGTAATCAGAACATCATCTGCAAAAAGTTGAATTTTGGATGTTGTATTTTCATCTATTTCAAAACCCTCTATGTCAGTACTGTTTCTGATCAAATTAGCCCAAGGCTCCATTACTAAAGTGAATAATAGTGGAGAAAGTGGACATCCTTGTTTTGTACCTTTAAGAATGGGTATTTTTTGTGAAACATATGTTCCTACCTTAATATAAGCCAACGCTCCGTTGTATAAATGTTCAATTAGATTTACAAATGCATCCGAGAAGTTTGTGCACTTCATTAAGGTAAACAGATAGTCCCAACTTACTGAATCAAATGCTGAACTTATATCAAGACTAATAAGTGTTAAATCTTTCTTTTTCCTATTTGCAAAATCTATTAATGTCAAAGTTCTTCTTATATTATCAAAAGTATTTCTATTTACAATGAAGCCTGTCTGATCTATATCTATAATGCCGGGAATGATTGTCTTCAGTCTATCAGCAAAGATATTCATAAACATTTTATAATTAACATTAAGTAATGAGATGGGCCGATATGAAGAACATCTAGTTGGATCTTTATTAGGTTTTAAAATTGGCGAAATAAATGTATATTGCCAAGATGGGGGTTATTAACTCAGTTTGGGCCAAAATAAAACCTTATGTATTAATGAATATGTATTTTTAGAAAGGATTTTATATATCTCTGGTATAATACCATCATTACCCGGTGCTTTGTTTGATTTAAGCTTATTTATTTGTGTAATAACTTCTGTATATGAAATACTCTTGTCCAATAGTTTAATCTGTTGTTTATTAAGCTTTTTATTCATATTTGTGGTTATAAACTCCTTTATTTTATCTTTAGGTTCCATGTTAATATTATTATGGTTAATTTTGTGAAAGTGATTTCTAAATTCATCTAGTATTTCTGATATACTAGAAACATTCTTCTTTTTCTTAGAGAAAATATTTCTTTGATATGGTTTTGTTTATTCAACCTTTTGTTTTATTTTTAAGTCTATGTAAGTATTTGGGGCTTATTGAATAAGACAAAACTTGTATTTCTCTAAAGTTATTTTAACTTTATGAGTTAAAATTTCTTTGTATTTCTCATTTAGTTTGTTTATTTCTTCAATAACTTTCTTGTCCATAATATTTTCTTTATTATTATGTTTATAAGAGTCTAATTTACTTTGAATATCTAACAATTCCTTATCCCAAGATTTCCTTTTATTATTATACCATCTGATACTTTGTCCATATAGATATGATTTTAAGGCATCCCAAACATAAACAATGGAGACTTCAGGAGTGTTATTT
>NC_056744.1:853475338-853537838 GCF_019279795.1 Protopterus annectens | reverse complement strand
CCATTTGTTGTCAGATTCGACTTTCATTCACTTACAATGGGAAACCTGAAAAAACTGCCAAGTTTAAGAGTCTGCAGATCCAGTGTCATTGACTGGTCTGCATTGAGTTTTACAAATGTTGCTCCCACTAATGTACTACACATTCTCTGAAAAAAAGCTTGCAAAACTGTCAACAAATTACTGAGATAAAAAAAGATTTTTTGCAAAGGACAATGTTGTTAGTTGCAGTTCCTGACCAAGTTACTCGTCCCATCTCCCCTCCTTCAACGAGCCAGAATCTCACAGTTCCAGCTTGGTTAAGTTCAACTACTAAGTCAACTTTGCATGACAATAGGCATCAAACTAATCACAGCCTGGTGTGCCTCTAAAACTCTTCCTTCATATGTTTCCTTAATCCTGATTTTTGGCGTGCACTTTGTCAGGAACTGGAGTTAAAAAAAGAAAGAAAGAAAGAAAGAAAGAAAGAAAGAAAGAAAGAAAGAAAACACAACCTGGCCCCTTCCAGTCCTGACCTGCCATAGGCTGCTGGCTTTCACTCGCGGCTCGTAATAGCTATGTCTCAACCACCCCAGGCATCTCACATTGCTCCACATAGTACCCTGGCTTCCCATCCTGAAGGATCCACCTAAGAATCTTCAAAGAACTACCAAGGGGATCCAGTAGTGCCTCTTGCAACCATTCTGCCTCCCCTCAAGAACTACAAATAACTTGTATGTACCCCATTGTGTAAAACATCTTAGTCTTTGTTATGGCTGTTAATTCGACTCAGCGTGCATCTGCTAGCAGCCTACCATCTCCCTTTAAGCTCTCTAGGCTCCATCCCATCCCACTCCCCTGAGTGTCTGTGCCTTTACCTCATAATTACTCAGTTTGGCCACTAGGTGGCAGCAGTTACCCACTATCAACGTCTTCTCTCTCATTAGTACTCTAATAACTTATTCGTTTTTACTCCAAACCCCTGTGTATTTCTCTGCTTCTCTCTACCTTAAATACATTGTGATCCAGTGCCCATCCCCTGTGCCTCCTTACCTTGAGCCCTGCTCTCTGCTTTACTGATTGTTTTCTGCTGGCTAAGTCTTCTCCCTCCTTGGCTCTATGTGTCTCCATTTTCCCCTGTTCCACTTCCCCCTCCCCCTTTTCTAGTCACCTCTCACTCTCTCTTACCTGCCTCATCCCTCCCACTTCCTCTTATTCTCCCCTTTTTCAGTCACCTATCTAGCCTTCTTCCTTGTCCCTCCCCCTTCTTATTACCTACTTCCCGCCTCTAAATCTATATAGCATCGCCTGTACTCGTGGCGCCATTTTTAAAACACAATCTGGCCCCTTCCAGTCCTGTCCTGCCATAGGCTGCTGGCTTTCGCTCGCGGGTGAGTGCAATTATTAAGTTACACCTACTGTTAGTAACAAGTGCCTTAGGTATTCTTTAGGCCAGTTGCAGCTATGTATGAATGCTCTGTAACATGCATTTTATGAGCGTTCCTAGACACGGCTTCCGAGTCATTTCATCTTAATTTGGCTTGTCCACTGTTACCTCCAGCTAACCCCTTCTACTACTGTTGAAATCTGTAGTCCCAGCAGGACTGCAGGTATACTCTGTATCTTGTTCCCTGTGAGGGTTCTTAGGCTCCGCTGTAGAGTTTTTAACTTAGCGGCTTGTGCCTTTACCTCATAATTACTCTGTTTGGCCAATAGGTGGCAGCATTTACCCACTACCAACTTCTCCTCTCTCATTAGTACTCACAGCTATTACTCTAATAACTTACACTGTCCTGTTTTAGCTCCAAGCCCATGTGTATTTCTCTGCTTCTCACTACCTTAAATACATTGTGACCCAGTGCCCATCCCCTGTGCCTCCTAACCTTAAGCTCTGCTCTCTGCTTTACTGATTGTCTTCTGCTGGCTAAGTCTTCTCCCTCCTCCTTGGCTCTTTGCTCTACCCGCTCCGTTCTCCCTAAGGGCTCACTCCGCTCCTGTACCCTGCCCCCAATTTCCACCCCCCCACTATTCCTACATTTATTCTAAACAATATTCCCCTCCCCTTCCTCTCTCAGCCAATCCAATCACATCTCCACATTATCCCCTCCCCCACCCATCCTCCACTAACTACCCCCTCCTCCATCCTAAACCATAAGGTCCTGTATTAACATCTTTACCCCTCCCTCTTACACTCTCACACACCCCCTGACATTCCTACTACTTCCTTTATCCCTGACTAACACCAATTAACCATGCCTTCTCCACTTTCACAAACCCTTCTTATCCCCTCTATCAGCTTACTTTTTATAATTCCTCTATTCCATGCTGCCTCTTATTCCTCTTGAAAACTCCCCCCTCTTTCCTATCCCCCATCACCACTCCCAACTCCTATCCTCACCCTATCAGATCTCACTTTCACACTATATCCTCCTCTCTAGTTCAACCAAACCCACTCTACTACTTCAAACCAAAAATTATACCCTCCTCAATGAAACACTGCATACCTAAAGCAATATTGCATTTCCCACAAAACTCAAGAAGCAAACCCAAGCTCCTGCTCCCATCCTCCTTTGACTGCCTATGCTTAGCAGGAGACATACACCCCAACCCTGTACCTAAGACTAGCACCAATCCCACTCCCTCAATCACAAACAATATTACCAACCATAAATATCTCAAGCTACTTACCATTAATGCCCAGAGTTTAAAAAACAAAACAGCCCACTTCCATGCTTGGCTATACCATACCCTACCAGACATAGTAGTTGTCTCTGAGACATGGCTAAAACCCCACATTACTAACTCTAAAATCCTACCCCCTGGGTTTCAAGCACTCAGATATGACTGCCAAAATAGGAAAGGAGGAGGAGTAGCCTTAATTTACTCTAGCCTACTCTCCATGACCTCCTACCAAAACTCCATTCCTCAGTTCAACAACGCTGAACTAGTCATAGGAATACTCAAAATGAATAACTATAAAAGCATTTGTGTTATGGCTCTCTATATCCCCTGGAAACAATACCACTATACTTGAAGAAATTCTTCTATGGGCCACAACTAATATTAAGCATGAGACATACATATTAGGGGATGTGAACACTGACTGGAACAAAATGAATACCAATAATCACTCCATATCTATCAATCTATTCAATTTCACTCAACTCACAAATGCCATTACCAGACCCAATAAAAACAACCCCCCAGGCTCCACTCTTGACTGGATCCTAGTCTCCCTCCCAGATAAAATCTCACACACAGGCATCTTACCAGACTCCATGAATGACCCCTTGCCAGCCTTCATCCATCAAGCAACCCCCTCCACCCCTCACCTACACCAATATATCCATACTCGAAACCTTACAAACTTTAACCCTACAACTTTCTCTAATTCCCTCAAACTAACAAACTGGGACAATCTAAAAACTCTTCCTCTAGATAACACCGTATAATTCTTCAAGTCAACCTTCTTAGATACCCTGAACTCCCAAGCCCCACCAAGAACAAAACGAATAAAACCCAACTCCGCCCCGTGGCTAACTAAAGATACTAAAACACTTACGCAACAAAGGGACAAGACCTGGAAACTTTACCATCACAATAAGCACCCTGACACCCATCTTAAATATAAGCAACTCCGCAACCTAGCCAAAAAACAAATTATAAAAGATAAAAAATCTTACTATACTAAACTCCAGTCTAATCATTCCAAAACCTCCAAACAATTCTGGAACTCCATCAACTCTCTTCTGAACCCAGGTACCAAAAACAATCCTTGCCCTGACACCAGCAAAACTGACCCAGAAATAGCCACTCTATTCAACTCCTTCTTTACCAACTCTATAGCAGAACTCACTAAGACCTTCTCAAATCACAATCCCTCCCCTCACCTCAAACCCTCTTCCCTAACCTCTACCCAACCTTCCATCCCTAACACTCCTCCCATATTTCATCTCAAACCCATCTCCACCTCATACATAAAAAAACTTCTCTCTAAACTTAAGCCATGCTTCAACGCCCCTGACAATATCCCCTCACTCTTTCTAAAACTTGCAGCAGATGGTATCGCCATCCCCATTAGCATTCTCATTAATAGAGCCATACAGGAATTGTATGTCCCCAAACATTGGTGTGCAGCCTTTATCCTAACCCTCTACAAAGGAGGCAAAAATAATAACATCTCAAACTTCTGACCTATAGTCATTCTCTCCCCAATCTCAAAAATTCTTGAAAAATGCATCCACCTCCAGCTCATGCTTTTCCTTACCAATAATCAACTCCTCACCCCTACACAACATGGTTTTCATCCTGGCCATAGCACAATAACTGCTCTTCTCTTTTTCCTGGACATAGTAAACCACTTCCATGACTCTGAAGAAATTGTATCCACAGTCCTTCTAGATCTCTCAAAAGAGTTTGACACAGTCTCCCATGCCCACCTCCTGAACCACCTTTCTAACCTTAATCTTTCTCAAAATACCCTAATCTGTTTCAACAGCTACCTCTCTGACAGATCTCAGGCCGTGAAATGACAAACGGGCACCTCAGCCTTCCTACCTACCCCGACCGAGGTACCCCAGGGATCCATACTCGGTGCAATGCTCTTTAATATATTTATTAATGATTTCCATGCAGCCATTTCTAACACTAAGATAGTACAATACGCAGATGACTCAACTTTAGTCTGCTCTGCTTTTAAACTCCCAGAGCTCCAAACAAAAACTTAAATTGCCTTCTCAACTATTGACAACTGGATGCTTCAAAACCACCTCTCTCTAAATGCCAACAAATCCAAAATTCTACTTTTCTCTCCCTCAGAATCCCTCCCTCTCGACAAACACTCTTTCAATATTATCAGCCATGCCAACTCCACCATAGAAGTTGTTCCTTTTGCTAAACTTCTTGGGGTTACTATTGATGAACACCTAAAATTCAATACTCATATCCAGCTAAATATTAAGAAAACACATCAGAAACTTGGCATGCTTTACAGAAATTCCCACTTTCTCTCTCCTTCTACAAGACAAACACTCACCACTACCTACTTACTACCATCACTATTGTACGGTGCTCCCCTACTAACCAACCTATCTTCCTCCATCTCTTCCAAACTGGAAATCTGTTACAACAAAATCTCAAAATTCGCCACTAAATCCAAATACTCCTCCCACCACTGTACATCTCTCCACCTGCTAAATTGGCTAGAACTTCCCAACTATCTTGACTACTTCCAACTCACTGCAGCCCACAAACTAATTTTTAAATCAACTAAATGCCCAGCACTAACATACATCTTACCATCATACACCCCTCACAAAACTCTAAGATCTGCCCACCAAAATCTAATTTCTGTACACAAACCTAACCGTCCTGCTGGTCAGCTTCTCCTATCCTTTCCCTTAGCCGAAAAATAGAATTCTCTCCCTCCCTCTCTAAGAATTTCTGAAAATTTTGAACACTTAAAAACCCAGCTCCATTCCCACCTTTCCCATAATTGGAAAGGTGATTGAACTCTACTTACCTAACCTGCTAATGACTCTACTACAAGTAACTACTCCATAGTGATTTCCAAAACAGCTGCCTCACTCTGAATATAACATAATCTAACATCTATATCTTGAATGTATATATTGTAAATAGTATGCTATCTGTCTTCTCTCTCCTCCATCTGGGAATGATTCTCACTACTGCAAACATATAAATTTTGATGCTACTTAACAAAGAACATCACTGCATCCATAACTTAAAATGTAATGTATGCACACCACTTTTTCTATTTTACAAACTCTCTCTCTGAATACATCGATATCATGAATGTATACATAGTAAATAATGTACTTTCTACCATTATTCTCCCCTTTTCTGGAGAAAAATTGTATTTACTGCAATCTTACAAATGTTAGTTTTTATAACTATGTACAGATGATTTACAATTGTTAGTTTTTATAACCATGTACACATGATCTACTACCTCTGTACAACTTAACCTCTGTACAACTTGTTCTCTAATCCAGTATGTAATGTATGTTATTCTATTTTACGATTATACTTTGCTAAGTTTTACTATATATTATTACTTTTTGCTTATTTTTACTATGTAATATGGAGCTTTTCTCCCAGGGCCTCCACTGAAAATGGGCTCCTTGAGCCTAGTGGACCTCCTCGATCATCAAACTGGAAATAAATAAATAAACACAAATATCAATCCACAGTTTAGGCCAATATATTAATTTCTTAAAATATGCACAGTAATATATTTACTTTGGATTAGTTTTTGGCTGTTCACATGGTTATTTTTGCATGGTGAGTCTGTCATAACATAACCTGAACCATCTTATGTAATGCCAAGATGAAAAATAAAATAGTTGTGTTTCTTCTTAACAACAGCCTCCCAAGCCTCTTATGGGACCCTCTAGCTTCTGTTATGATTGCTTCATGCAGCTTGTCTTATCTATCATCCTCTCAGCACAGACTCATGTAGAACGCTTCCAAATCAGAAAGTGTTCAAAATAGCACAACTACTAATTTAGTAGGCTCACAAAATAAGACTACATGAACTGGCATCCCTTTTATGAAACACAGTTGTAAAGTGCAATAAATAGGATCATAGGATCATAGGAAGTTACTAAGCTATTGGTCCTGAGGCCCTTACAAGCCTAGCCAAGAAATTAGCCCATGTTCCAACAAGTCAGCACCCTATGCCACTGTCAAGCAGGAACACAGGTGGAATCCCAGGGGTGTATTTTCTGTTTCCCATCCAGTTATCCAGGTTGCACTTAAAAAGGTTTATTGAGGTACTCTGCTTTATGTGGAGAGGGAATCTATTCTACAAAAGGGGGAGCCTCTGGCACACAAATCTGTCCTGCCAACAAGTCCTGTTGATATCACAGACCAGGCTGAGGTCACGCGTGTGGATTACTCAAGTGGAACTTGACTTGTGGATATGCAGCAGTCATATCAGAGCAATGTCTGAGATTGCTTTTTATGCCAGACAGAGGTCACCTCTGAGTAGTCTGTAGGAGACTGAGTAGAAGGATAGGGCTTTTAGCCTATCTGTGTAGGTTAAATGTTTGAGGCCCTGGATTTTCTGGGTGAGGAACCTCTGTGGTCTCTCCAGCTGCTGCATGTGCTTTGTGAGCTACATGTAGAAAGGGGCATGTTACTCAATAATGGGTCTTATAAGGAAAGAATACAGGGATGTTATGACCACCTTGTCCCTGGATGAGATACCCTTACTAATGAGGTGGGTCATGTAGAAAGCTTTCCTTACAATGGAGACAATATGGTGGTCAAACATCAGTTTGCTATCAACCTGGTTGTCCAAGTCCCTCATGACTGATTGCGTGCTTAGTGCCTTATTATCAATGCGATAATTTGTGAGGACATCATTCTCCCTAATAGGGATGATGATGCATTTTTTGGCATTCAGTTTGAGGCCATGTTTCTGGCACCAGTCATTTGTTTGGGTGAGGCCCTCTTGGAATATGTCCACATCACTAGGGGAATTGATGACAGCACCCAGCTTGCAGTAATCTGAAAACTTGGTCAGCCATAGCTCACTAGATTTGGCCTGCACCTCTGAGATGTATATCCCAAACAGCAGAGGCCCCAAGACCGATCCCTGCAGTACACCAAGTGTTTCGGGTCTACTACTTGAGGTGCCTTCCCCTATTTTGTCTAGGTGCATTCTATCAGTGAACAAGTTTGCTATCCATCTGGTAACATATGGATTGATGCCTAGTTGAGAGAGTTTATCTATTATACCTGAGTGAGGAATAGTATCGAAGGGCTTGACCAGGTAAGGTAGGCAGTGTGTACTGTCTTCCCCTCCTCTATGGCCTTGGTGATTGTCTCAAAGAAGTTGACCAAATTTAACAGGCATGCCTTCCCCTTGACAAAAAACAAACTGTGTAGGATCAAGTGTCTGGAGGTTATCAATGTCCTTGTTAATGAGGTCCATGATAATCCACTCCATGGCCTTACAGATCAGGTGAGTTAGGCTGATGGGTCTATAATTTCCTGAATCGGTGGACGCTCCACCTTTGTGCAAAGGGGTGACAGTAGCTATCCTCCACTCGGCTGGGACGAAGCCGGTACTCAGACTTTGGTTGAACGGGGTGCCTCATGGTCCTGCAAGTTCCTGCCTGAGTTCATGTAGGATGCAGCCTGGATGTTATTGGGTCCCATGGAGGCTGTATTTTTTGCCTTTGAGAGGGCAGTGATGACTTGTTCCCTAGAGATAAGGGGAGGGGAGCAAGTACTGGGGATGACCTGTTTTATTGATGGGGGGACACAGGAGTGAAGTTTTCACTAAACCTGTCTTCCAGCAGATTGGCTATATCTGGAGGGTTTACGTATGTGGTGTCCTTGACCACCAGTTCTGAGCAGATCTGGGTTTTCTCTTGAGATTGGGAACATCTGTGAAGAAAGCCAGTTCTCTTTAGTAAATGTGGCCAGTTTGGACTTGAAGTTTGCTTTGGAGGATTTCACTAGTTCTCTTATTTGCTTGTTCGGACTAAGGAGAGATTGCTTCCAATTAGACACCTACTCCTTCTTGGTCTTGGACAGTAATTTTTTTTCTTTTTATTATAGAGTTTATTTATTGTAGATGTCCACCAGACAGGTTTACTCTTTCTTGAGGAGGAGGATTTTGTCCTGTCTGATATTCCTGATTCCATGCAACTATATAAATGCTCATATAGTACTTTGGTGTAGGTTTGTACATATATGCCAGTTCCTGTGGAGGGGGGCTGGGAAGCTGTTTATACCTTCCCTCAGTAGGTTGTAATCAGCCTTGGAAAAGATTTTTTGTTTGACCCTAGCTGTGGGGGGGGGGGGGGTCGGGGGAGATGGTGACTTCGAAAGTGACTGCTTTGTGGTCGGATCTTACCAGGGATGATGATGACATTGTAGGGATGCTGCAGTGATTACTCATGTTGGTTAATACCAAGTCCAAGACATTTTCACCTCTTGTGGGGGTGTCATCCAACTGGTCCAAAGAATTTGCACTGAGGAAATCAAGGAATCTCTGGGCATTTGCGTTTTGGCATGAGTATTTTTTCCAGTCTATGAAATCGCCCAGGATCAGGATAAAGGGTTGAATCTTGATAGATTCGAAGAGGTCCAGACAGGAGAAGTGGGCATCTTGAGTCAAAGTTGGAGGCCTGTAGCTAGCTATGATTTGAATAGGGGTCTTGTCAGTTGTTAACTGCACCTGGAATATTTCCTGTGCGCATACCTCTCAACCTGGAAACATCAAAAATCTGGACAAGGCCCATGAAAAATAGGTACAAATCTGTACGCTGATTAACATCTAATTTGCATACATAATTACATAACCACGCCCACTCCGATGGAATTGTGGGATACCAAATTTCAAACACAAACTGAAGAACAAACAACCAAAATATAGCACCAGAGTCCTCCTGCAGCCATTCCAATATCCCATTACCTGGCTATTCTGCCCCATTTACCATAAACACTAATGTATGCATTCTGCTTTACTTCTACAATGATTTGGATTTTATTTTTAAATTTTACAGCACAACAATGCAGAGATACTAATAGACATCTGGTAAACAAAGATATACTGTCTCACAATGAAAATAGGCTTGGCATTAAAACTTCTCTGCCCTTGAAACTCACATTCACTGAAACAGCATTGAAACCCAAACCACATCAAAAGAAAATGCATCTGGTTGAGTAGTGGATAAAGATTACATTTGGGCTGTTTTCAAACCATTGCCCCCTTCCACACAAAACAAGAAACATACTTGTGTTCTTTTCTTTGATACACCTTCCTGACTTTATTCAAATTATATTTCTTGTATACTACAACACACTTGTTAAACAATACTAACAATTATACCAGACTAAAAAGTAATCACTGTCAAATTGTTCTACATGTTGACTACGAGCAGGTACAATGATTTCAACTTCAATTTCCAAATGGCTAAAATATATTTACCAATAGATGTTGAGCTGCTGACTGTGTTAGTTCTCCTCTTAAAGATTTTTTTTTTTGGGGCGGGGGTACATTTTTTTCTTCAGTGTTCTCCTTAGATAGGTAGATAGATAGATAGACAGATAGATAGATAGATAGACAGACAGACAGACAGATAGATAGATAGATATAGATAGATAGGTTGTTAGATAAGCTAGATGTGGCTGTATGGATGCTCTTCTAGAGCATGCACTAATAAATTTAATATTGGGATGTGAAGGTAATCAACAATAGTAAAATTTTTTTCTGATGCAGAACTCGGAGGTAAATTATTAGGAAATTAAATTTCTGTTATACATGTTTGCCAAATTTCGGGTTGATATGTTTTCAAGAACATTTCCAAAAGTGACATTCTAATGCCTATGAAGAAATATGAGTTCTTCTTAGCAGTTAAGAGAAGAATTTTGAATGTAATCCAGAAACGTGCCTTGATTACAGATGAATTTATATAGCTGTTATATTTATTTCCCACTACCAAAGCAAGCAGACTGGCATGTGTACTGTCATACAGTATTGAATGCCAGCTAATTTAATTTATAGTTTAGCAAATTATATACTGAACATCAGAAAGCTAGATGCCTGAACTATGCTGATTCATTTCTCATCAATATTTATTAAGTCATTACAGTCTTGAATGTAAATAATATATCAATAGTAGTCCTAAAATAAAACATAACTTCATGCACATTATGCTAATGGGTGCTATTATTTGTCTGGCATATCCTCAAATTAAAGCATCATCAATCACCTTGCATTGCATGTAACACTGTCTGCCATACACTCACTCAGAGCAGATAATTCACATAAGTTATGCAGAAACTAAGCTGTTAAACTGAGAGGACAGCCAATGGCATCTGCCAATAAAACTTTAAACAAGGTTATATTAAGACATTTATGTCACAGCATACTGTCCGCCTGTCTACAGAAAATCCTGCAAAAATTTAAATAAAACTTAGATATAACACATTCTGTCTTCATCAATCTGTCTCATGCCTAGTTGAGAGACAAAGACAAGAGACAGAGAGACAGCATGAGAGAAATCAAAGAAACATATTAGTAGAACTGCTGCTGGTCAAAAAAAGCATCAAAGGTGATGACATTTGCACATACATTATCAACAAACTGGCTTGCTAATTAATTAACTAATGAACTAAATAATAAATGAATAATTTATCCAGCACTGCTTAGCTTTCTGATTCTGAATAGAACTTGGAAAGCGCCTCCGAATATGTTTTTGTGTGATTATGTGTTTGGTTTGCTGTCGTGGTAGGTCTATGTGAGACTGGAATTGTAGTGAGTGTGGTTTCCTTCTCTTCCTGACTGGTTATGCCAGTACTGAGTTGAGAGAGCGTAGCCTCCAGTTTGGCTATATGGTTGCATCTCTCACATGTGTTGGAATTTGTTGGGAGGAGGAGGAGAGTATTCCAAAGCTACTCTAAGCTTTAATTTATTTCCTAAAAATTCTCCTAAAGAATTTCCCAATGTCCACTAAAGCTCAAGTAACTGTAACCTTACTCAAACAGTTCTGAAGCAGTATTTATATAGCACAACAAAATGTAACTGCTGCTGTACACAAGCAGAGTACTTATGCAGTTAATACCTTCACATGAAGCATCTAAATTACTACACATCTTATAAAATATAACACCTATCCATTACTGACCACAACAGCATATACTTCTTACTTACTTGGTAACAAATTAATAACCAATTCTTTCTTCAGTTTCCACATCAATGTAAAAAACTTCAGCTCAGCTTATCAGCCTTACCTTAACAATACCATCTGCCTTAACAATACCATCTGCCTTTAACTACACTGCATAGTACAAAAGTTGCTATTAAATCAATACCTTCACACATGGGTGCCATTAATACTCTCTAAAACATATTCCACCAGTTTACTGAAACCACATCATGTACACAGATTATCTTTGTACTTGGACTACAGTTCAGCTACAGACAAACAATCATACAATATTCTTTGAACCTGGGTCAGGATTCTTCCCACCAAAGCACCGTTAGTAAATTTGCAATAACTTCATTCCTTCCAGACTTGAATGTCCTCATTATTTGCTTACAAATAACTAAAGTATTAATGACTGGAATTATACTTAAATTACTGATTTATTTTCTTTTAACTACAACATGGCTGAAAAAGAATCATGTCCTTTAGTCCACTAACCAGTAAAATAAATACATCAAAATAAAAACATGCTTTCCACAAGGAGCAAGAGTACTGCATACTACCACCAGGACTATAATGAAGTGGGGGTAGGGAAATAATGGAAAGACAACTACTTTTCAGAAATTTAAACAAGCTAGCAAGCTCAGTGTTTAAATATAGTTCCGTTCATGGTTTAAATATGGCACCTTTCCAAGCCCAAAGCTATCTGGATGGAAACAGCAAGGCAACAGATATTCTACAAGAAACACTACAGAAACTTAACTGTCTGTATAAGAAGTATGTTTGGGAAATTAACAGTCTCCTTAAAAGGGAAAAGCTGCTGTGTTCTCGCCTGTACATTACTGCTTCACAACCAGAGAGGAAAGCATGTCTGCATATTTTTACAGTCAATAAAGGTAAAATCAGCGAAAAAGGTTAACCCTTTTCTGCGGAGCAGGAAGCTCAAAATATGAACAGGACAATAAAGTTGGGGTACATCAAATCTTTCAAAGCACAAGTCTGTTGTCACAGTGAATATTATAATGTCATTTACATGAGTAAGAAAAATAATTTCAAACTCATTCTATATAGATGTTTAAGACTAAGGCTTTTGTAATTCACCTTTCCTAACATCGCGCCACAGCAAACCTTTGCTAGCAAAACCCACCCGAGTTGCTGAAATGCACTTTTTTCTTTTAGACTTACCGCCATAAAATTTAATCCATTAGGGGTTGCCCGGTTGCTTGCTGCTGTATTCCCGCTCGCAGACAGTCGGAAATAATGACGTGAGCTCTTGAGCTCAATTCCGACTGGCTGGTAGCCCTGACGGCACTGACGTCATCGCGCACGTGATGACGTCAGCCCCGACAGCGCGATTTAAAAAAAAAAATAAAGCAAAAAAAATCGGAAATGAAGGGGTGCCAATCGGGAATCGTGGCACCCCTTCATTTGGACCCCAAAACTCGGTAAATACCGAGTAATTCGGTATGGTTGGGAGGTCTGCCTGTGCATCATACTGTTTGACCAGCCTAGAGGTGTGTATGTCTTTTTACATATATTGCAACTCCACCTCTTTTTGTTTTGCTCCCCATGGTTTGGGGTCTGAATGAATGATAGGATGAATAACTTGGTATGACTGGGGTATTCTCCGCAGCTTTGAACCAGGTTTTTGTGAGTGCACAAATGTCAGCTTCTTCCAGGGTTACGAATGCTTGCAATGAGTGAAGTTTCATGTTTAGAGTCCTAGCATTTAGCAGCATGACCTTTAATTTACGTTTTGATGAAATTTTCATGTTGGCAGTTTTGACCTCATGGCATTGCCTAAAAAAGGCACTATGGGGGAGGCAAGAGTCTTTGCCAAGAGCCTGAAGCCCAAAGTAGACAGATGTAGGCCATCGCTGGGAAAGCATCGAGGCTTGTCAATCATATCATCCCAGGCTGCCAGGTACTGGATCCCCTTGGAATGACACCAGAAACTAAGCCAATTGTTAAAGTCAATCATTTTCTGTTTGTATTGAGGCATCATTCTGGGTGACAGAAGAATGCTGCTTAAGGCTAGGAACATACCTGCCTGGGACACCTACTCAGTAAGCTCGATCATATCTCTCTTCATGTAGCTCAGGGAGGTACATCTCAAGTCATTCACTCCAACATGAACTATGACAGAGTCATAACAGTTCCTGTTGAGATACTTGAGTGCATTGGTGATATGGTGGATTCTGGCACCTGACAAACAACTAACAATGACTTTCTCCTTATCCAGCCTGGTGAGGGGCACATCTGTGTGTCTCACAATGGAGTCTCCTATGACTAATATGCTGGGTTTATGTTTAGGCCTTAGTGGCTGTGAGACACAGGTGTGTGGACTATGTGTGGTGTGGTGGGCAGTGGAGTTTGCACGCATTTATTCCTCAAAGGTCTCTTTTGTTTGGGTATGCTTTTGTTGAGGACCTTTGCATATGTGGAGGTGTGTTGTGGAGGTGTGGGTGGTGCTTGAGGTGTGGCGTTCGTGTTGCCAACCTTCTCAGTGCCAGATATACCGGTTTGTGGGGGAGACAGCAATGACACTAGGTGCTTGATGTAATTGCATCTCTCACAAATTCTGTTCATAGGTGGTAGTAGTAGAGGGTTGTCCGTGTACATGAGGCAGTTGCTACACTGTGTCAGGATGTCCATATCGACCAGACTGGCAGGAGAAAATGTAGCAAGTTGTCCATCCATATTTGTCAGAAACTGAAAGAGCTAAGAAGGTAAAGGGAGGATGGTCTAAGTACTACTAGATGATAACACAAGTACTACTAAGGGAAAACTTGTAGCTGGAATAGGTTCATAGGTTAATAGGTAGGTACTAGGCTATTGGCCCTAGGGCCTATATAAGCCTAGCCAAATGGTACCCTGGCTTTTGCCACCCAAGAAAATTATTTTCCTGTGCCCCTGTCAAGCAGAGCCTCAGAAGTGATCCCCGGGGTGAATTTCCTATCTCCCATCCAATCATCAAGAGTTTTCTTGAAGAGTGCTAATGAGGAACTTTGATATAGATAGGTAGTTTGTTCCAGAGTATAGGAAGTCTCTGGGACAGGAATCTATCCCTCCAGCATGTTCTGTTTATTGTGGTGACAAGGTTTAGGTCCCTAGAGTGTATAGCTCAGAGGGATTGGGATTTCTTTACGTGGAGCATGTCCAACAGCTCTGGGTTTGACATAGCTTTGTATGTTAAGCAGAGATCGCCTCTGAGTAGGTGATATGCGACAGAGCAAAGCTGAAATTTTTTGAGACAGTTGGTGTAGGGCATATTTTTGAGGCTGGTAATCCTCTTTGTGAGACATTTCTGTGGCCTTTCCAGTTGTTGTAGATATCTTGTGAGGTACATACCAAAAGGGGCGTTGTACTCTATAAAGGGTCTCATGAGTGATGAGTAGAGGGGAACAATGACCTCTTTTTTCCTGGATGAGAAACCTTTTGTAATGAGGTGTGCCACGTAGAAGGATTTCCTGACTACTGTGGCGATGTGATTATCAAAGGAGAGACTACTGTCCACCTGTGTCCCAAGGTCTCTTATAACATTTTCGGTGTTAAGTAGACTACCACCTATGTGGTAGTTCATGGGTACAGAGTTTTTACCAAAAGGGATGACAATGCACTTTTTGGCATTGAGGCCATGGCTTTGACACCAGGCATCTGTCTCAGTGAAGCCCTTTTGTGGCATGTACACATCGTTAGGAGTTTTGATTATGGCTCCTGGTTTGCAGTCATCTGCGAACTTTGTTAGCCAAAGACCTTCTGTGTTAGCCTGTACTTCAAAGAAGTAGATACCTAACAGGAGAGAACCTAAGACTGAACCCTGTGGTACTCCACTTGTCACTGGTCTGAAGTTGGATTTAGAGTCTACTACTTTCACAGTGTGGGTTCTGTCAGTGAGCCAGTTGGCAACCCGTCTTGTGACATAGGGATTTATACCTAGTTTAGTGAGTTTATCTATAATTCCAGAGTGGGGGATGGTGTCAAAAGCCTTGGCGAGATCTAAATAGACTGTGTACCCTCATCTACGGCTTTGGTGACAGCTTCAAAGAAGTCTATCAGGTTTAGGAGACATGATCTGCCTTTTACAAACCCGAACTGGGTAGGGTCCAGAGTTTGGAGATTACCAGTGTCATTGTTTATAAGTTCCATAATGATACGTTCCATAGCCTTGCAGACCAGGCTCGTCAGGCTAATGGGGCGGTAGTTCCTGGGGTCCGTGGTGGCTCCCCCTTTGTGGAGTGGGATAACCATTGCTGTGTGCCATTCAGTGAGCACAAAGCCTGAGGTGAGGCTATGACTGAACATGGTACTTAGGTGGGGTGCCAGTTCATTCTGTAGTTCATGTAGAACACAGCCTGGGATGTTGTCAGGTCCCATGGATGCTGTGTTCTTGGCTTTGGAGAGTGTGTTTTTTACCTGTGCAGCCGTGATTACAGGAACTTTGCATTCTTCCGGTATAGAGATGGGCCCTTTAGGGGATGAGAGAGTGGTAAAGTTAGCACTGAACCTATCTGCCATGATGTTGGCAATATCAGTTGGTTCTGTATATTTAGTGCCATTGTGCTGTAACTCAGAGCATATCTGAGTGTTGCCATTGAGATTCTTGACATAGCTATAGAATGCTTTGTGGTTGTCTTTAGAATCAATGGCGATTTTGTTTTTGTAACTAGCTTTGGTGGATTTTATGAGGGATCTCAGCTTCTTACTGAGGCTGACCATGGAGTTCCTCCAATCATGGGATTTTACTCTTTTTTGTAACAATTTCTTTCTTTTGTTGTAGAGTTTGTTTATAGCAGGGGACCACCAGATTGGCTTCCTTTTTTTGGGGGATAGCATCTTGGTTCTGTTAGGGATTGCATGATCCATGCACTCGTGTAAGTGCTTATAAAGTGCAATTGTATAGGATTCAGCAGTTGTACCTCTATTGTCCATCAGCATGGGTGTCGTGAAGTTTGCCACTTCTGTCTTAAGAAGCGTGAAGTTGGCTTTGGAGAAATTTTTTACGGTGGTTTCCCTAATGGAGCTGGGAGTGGGTGTGGATGTCTAGGGTGATTTGCTTGTGGTCGGATCTGACCAATGAGGAATTGACCTCTGGTGTGGAACACCGGTTGCCCACGTTGGTAATGACTAGGTCTAGGATACTGCTGCCCCCGGTGGGGGTGTGGATAAGTTGATCCAAGGCGTTGGAATTTATGAATTCCAGAAAAGGTTGAGCACAAGGGGTGGTACCTGAGTAGTTTTCCCAGTTAATGGTGGGGTAGTTGAAATCGCCCATTATTAGGGTGTTAGGTTGTACCCTAATATTTTCTAGTATATCAAGAAATGAGAAGTGGGAATCCTGGGGCTTGGTGGGGGATCTGTAGGAAGCTATAATTTGGATTGCGGTCTTGCCCAGAGTTAGTTGCACTTGGATAATCTCGGATGCATTATGCTGAGCAACTAGCCTGGAGGTGTGGATATCCTTAAAGAATATGGACACGCCTCCGCCTTTAGTACTTCAGTACAGGTTATGTGGCCGAAAGGTGTGGTATGAATTATAGCCTGGTAATACTTCAAAAAGGGGTAAAAACCATGCAGCTGAAGCTCTGGATGCAGCAGACATGTATCTAGACTATGCTTCTCAATTTAAGAACTCAGTAAGAAAAAGCTCACAATGAAGCATAGATTAATCACTTATAGTCAAAAGAATAGAACTCACAGTATGAAAAAAATACTGTTAAACAACAAAAAAATGCAGTAAAATGCAGTTAAACAGTAATTAATTGCAGCAGATAGCAATGTAATATAGTTAATCAGTAGATTGCTTTGAGACAGTAGCTTACAATCACAATAGTAACACAGTACAAATAAAGCAGCGATTCAGTAGAATACTGTTATCAGTTTAGTGAGGATACCAAGAAGCAGTAATAAATATGGCAAACAAAAATGAAGGAGAAAGTGGTACCGTTCTTTTTTTTTTTTTGTTTGTTTTTTTTTAGTAGAAAGTGAAGAGACAGAAGATAATAAGATAATTCAAGGTTCAGAAGCTAAAGGGGTGGGCCTTTACTAAGTTCTCACTATAAACAGTAGAATGAGTTGATGTAATGTGACTGGGGGAAAGTCTAGTATCAACTTTATACTGGAAGCGGGCAACTCAAAACCATTAAGATTTAAGACCACCACAGGAGCTGGGCAGTAGGGTGGGACAAAAAACAGTTGCACAGATTACACAGATATACAGTAAAACAGAAGTGCAGAAAACAGTTGAAAATAAACACTTATCTTTTTCCAATATCCCAGCAGAGCAAATGGCAGAAGGCCTATCTCACTGCAGCGTTGAACAGCTTGAGCAAATAAGTACAACTAGTTTAAAACACTGGCTATTAAAGGCAGAGAAACAGAAACCAGCCCAATTATCCAGTCAAAGTAACAGTGTTGCAGGAATGCTTCTAGCTAGATCAAACCAGACTGGATTCTTTCTGCCACAAAGAAAACAGCTAGGCCTCTCTAGACAAAAGATTTCACTACAAGCTCTAAAGGTCACAAACAGTAATAGATATGTCATTATTTGTTCATGCAAATCCAACACCTTATTCGAAAATCATTGTGGATTGTACTGTGTCACAGCAAACATGTAAGCCAAAAGTAGGGATACTGTTGGGGACTTTGACAATGTATATATATTTTTAAATTTTAAATAAACAGACATTCCCAAACATACATGTGTAGAACAATATCTATATGGAAATACAAAAATAGAGCTTGTTTATTTATTTATTTTATTTATTGACATTTGTTGACTGGGAAAGTCCACTGGGTCAAAAAAAAAAAACATTTTCAGTAGAGGCCCGGGGAGAAAAGCTCCACAAAGTATTACAAGTAAACAAATATAACATAAGTATAATTAAATATTACATATGTAAAAGAAAAACATATACAATTCAATACAGCTCAGACTTTACATTATTAAGCTTTAGGAGTCACTAAGTACAGGTAGAGAAGTTATATATGTAGAACAGCACAGATATGCAACAGGAACATCGGTAGTGTGTGTTAATGAAAAAACTGAATAGCTAGGCAACAAAACTGAAGTTATAGAACTGGTTATTATACACTGCATAACACATGAATTAGTTAAAGGACTGTTTTAAGGTGGCCTGTTAGTATGGCAAGGGCAGGAAGGATTGTTTAGGCAGTATGATTTTAGTGCTGATTTAATGGTTTTTATACAGTCAATTTGAGTTATTTTGGAGGGTAAGGTATTCCATAGTTTGGCAACGCTATGGGAGTATAGACACTGTCCAGCTCTTTTGTTGGGTTTTATTATGCTTAGCAGCTGTTTGCTTGAGGATTTTAGTGTTCGTGTATTAGTATACATTTGTAGGATGGAGTTGTATGCTGGGCAGTTGTTGGGCTTGATGATTAGTTTGTGGGCTAAAGTAAGTTGGGTATAGTACAGATGTTGGGAAAACTGTAGCCAATTCAGTTCTGTAATAGCTTGTCAATGATGTGAGCTGTAAGGCTTTCCAGAGGCAAATCTGGCTATTTTATAATAGCAGGATTGTAGTTTATTACTTGGGTGAGTGAAAGTTAGTAAAGATGGCACTACCATATAGAAGGGAGGGAATGAGTATGGTGCTGGCAAGTTTTGTTTTGGTGTGGTTATCCAGGTAAACTTTGTGGAGATAAAGTCTGCCTAATTTAAAGTGTTTTCTTTATTGCATTGAGAATATGTGGCTCAAAAGTGAGTTTGCCATCTATTGTTATGCCTAGCAATTTAGCTGTTTTCACTACTTCAGTTTCTGTACATCATTAGAAAAGATTTTGAGGACTATATCTGGTAATTTTGTACAGAAAAGTAAAAGTTTAGTTTTTGGGGGGTTTAAGAGGAGTTGTGCATCCTTTAGACAGGATTCAATCGATGTAAAAGTTTAATTTAACCAGGATTCAGTTTAAATAACAGGGGGTCTGGGGAGTGCAGGGGGACTGCAAAATCGTCCAGGTTTTTTTTTTTGTTTTTATTTCAGGTGTTCAAAGTTTTGAAACTTTGATTATATGGTCTCGACCATATGAAATTCGAAGTTTTAAAACTTTGATCATCTGAAGTAGATCCATATATTATACACACACACACACACACACACACACACACACACACACACACACACACACACACACACACACACACACACACACACAGACACACACACACCTTATCAACTAGTCAGCCAGTGAATACTCTGTTGAATTCAAATGTACTTCAATGTCAAATGTAATGAAAAAAGAAGTTATGTACTCACCACAAGGTTCCATGTGAGTTGTTCATCTCGCCTTCATTCCTACAGATGGGTTCGGAGCCGATCCTCGGCTCCGAATCGGCCTACTACAAAGCTTGAGGTCTTCAGACAGCTCGAGGCCAAGTCCCTATCCCATGATACACCTAGAGTTACCTCAGATTTTGTTTGCTGCGTATATACCATGTGCCATTCTATTACTCCTTAGGAGAAAACCTATAGAAAGACTGAGCAACCAGGATAAAACTTGTATCTTGGTCCTCGAAAAACCCTGGGGGGGGAGGGTAGGAGGGTGAGAAATAAGAATAAAGACGAGATGAACAACTCACATGGAACGTTATGGTGAGTACATAACTTCTTTATGTGACGTTGTTCTATCTCGCCATTCATCCTTACACATGGGTAGCGTCCCAAGCACCATCTATCTCGAGTGGCTCACGGGAGTATGTTTTTCAGGACAACAGAACCAAAGGAGGCCCTGTCCCTGGAGGCCTTGTCAACTTTGTAATAAGTGACAAAGGTATGAGGTTTTAACCAACTGGCTGCTGCACAAATGTTGTCTGTAGGAAGCCTAGCAGAAAAGGCAGAAGATGTGGACACTGCTCTGGTAGAATGAGCCTTAATTTTGTGTTGTAAAGGAAAATTAGCAGCTGAATAAGTAAATGTGATGCAATCAGATAACCATCTAGACAGTGTTATTTTTACCACTGGCATGCCTCTTCTGGAATCTGAAAAGGAAACGAAAAGCTGTTCTGATTTTCTGAAGTCTTTTGTTCTATCCAGGTAAAATCTGAGCTGTCTATGAACATCAAGTTTGTGCATTACATACTCTAAGTTGTTGGTGTGTTTGGGGAAGAACACTGGTAAATCTATGATCTGGTTAAGGTTAGTTTCAGTACAAGCTTTGGATAAAAATGAAGGATTTGTTCGCAGAGACACTCTGTCAGCATGGAAAACCAAATAAGGAGGCTTTATGGACAAGGCCTGTAGCTCTGATACTCTACGGGCAGAAGTGATGGCTACTAAAAAGATAACCTTCCATGACAAATATTTCAAATTACATGAGGAAGCTGGTTCGAAAGGTGGGAGAATAATGTGTGAAAGCATAAAATTTAGGTTCCATGGGGTATAAGGGGATTTCACAGGTGGTCTGAGATGAAAGGTTCCTTTGAGAAAGGCTTTGGATAGCTTGTGTGACATTATGTTCAATCCTTCAAAGCCAAGGTGAAAATTAGAGATGGTGGCAAGTTGCACCTGACATGTTGCTGCTGCAGCTCCTTTATTGAAAAGTCAAAAACTCTGATATGGAGGAAATGGGGAATTGGTAGGGATCAATGTCATTTTGAGAAGCCCATATAGAAAATCTTCTCCATTTGCTAAGGTAGAGTTTCCTAGTAGAGGACTTATGAGAAGATATCAATATATGCTGCATTTCATTTGAGAGGTTATGGAACCTGGCTATGTTGGAAATTGGAGCGGCTAAGCTGTCAATTTCAGGGACTAAAGAGAGGGATGAAGAGCCCCTGACAAATGCATCAGAAGGTCTGGAACTGGGTCAAGAATCCAAGGCTCTTCCAACAGATGAAGTCGAAGGAAGAGAAACCAAATCTGACGAGGCCAATGAGGGGGTATTAGAATGATGGTCCTTCCCAGGGCTTTTGCTTTCTGCAATACTTTGGGTATCAAGGGAATTGGTGGGAGTGTATAAAGGAGACCCAGAGGCCAATCGTGTATGAGTGCGTCCCTTGGGGCTTCTCCCGAAGGGGGAATTAGAGCAAAGTAGCTTCTGCATTTTGTGTTCATGTGGTTGGCAAAAAGGTTGCAGCAAGGATGGCCCCACCTGTGGAATATTCTCTCCGCTATCTCTTTTTTGAGGGACCACTCATGAGGCAACAAAATTGCCCTGCTCAGTTTGTCTGCTATCATGTTGGATTTCCCCGAGATGTGCGTTGCTATCAGAAAGCACTGGGTGGATGTAGCCCACTGCCATACTCTTAGAGCCTCGTGACAAAGGGGATAGGATCTGGTTCCTCCTTGCTTGCTCACGTACCAGACCACTGACATGTTGTCCGTCTGAATCGCAATAGTCCCCAGAGGGATAGAATCCTGGAAGTACTGCAACGCCAAAAGTACCTCTCTCATCTCCAGGACATTGATATGCAGATGTGTCTCCTGTTCGGTCCATGTGCCTTGGGCTGTTCTTCCCTGAAAATCCCCCCCCCCCACACTATCAGGGAAGCATCCATGGTCATTGTGGCCGCTGGTGAGGGTAGGATAAAAGGATGACCTATCGTTACATGAAGAGAGGTCAATCTTTTTTGCATGTGTTTGTGATAATTATGAGATGAACCATTGGGAGCTCTTGCTAAGACCATTAAGTGAATAACAGCCATTGTAGAATCCGCATGTGCATGCGACCCAATGGTATCGCTAATACTGCAGCTGCCATCATGCCTAACAACTTTAGCACTTTTGAGGCTGGAGCCTTGTCTTTGGATATAATGTTGTGGACCTGCTGACGAAGTAGTAAAACTCTTTCTGCTGGAAGTTTTAAAGTGGTGGTGGTGGTGTCCAATTCTGTTCCGATAAAAACGATATGTTGCGATGGCAACAAGGCAGATTTTTCTGAATTTATTGTAATGCCCAGATGATTGCAGAGAGTAAGAGTGGTGTCCCTGGCTTGTATTAGCTGATGCCTGGTGGTGGCAGTGAGGAGCCAATTATCTAAGTATAGAAACACCTGGAATCCTAAACGCCTCAGGTGAGCCGTGACCACTGCCATGCATTTGGTGAACACTCTGAGGGCTGTAGTGAGACCAAAGGGCAGGGCTGGAAACTGGTAATGATTGGCTCCCAGCCGGAAGCGCAGATGATCCCTGGATGGTCTGGCCATTTTTATATGGTAGTACATATCCTGGAGATCTATCGAGCACATCCAATTGTCCTTTCCTAAAAAGGGAAGTATTGACTGAAGCATGGCTATCCGGAACTTCTCTTTCCTGACAGATCTGTTTAGTCTGCTGAAGTCCAAAATAGGTCTCCAGTCCAGTCTTTTTTAGAATTAAAAAGAATCTTGAGTAAGTTCCGGATCCTATCTGGTCTGCTGGGACTGGTTGGATGACTCTTTTTATTAGCAACATTTGGACCTCTACTGTTGCTTGTTCCCTGTAACTGGGGTGGAACGTCCAGGATTTTTGTTGTCAATGGTGGAGGTGTGGCGAAAGGAATGAAATATCCTCTGGAAACTATACTTTGTACCCAGTTGTCATTTGTTATTTTGAGACAGGCATCTGGATACAAAGATAAGTGACCCCCGACTGCCTCCAGAGCAGGACAGTTGGGCCTCCTTTCAGGAGTGCTGGTAGGGCTTCCCAAAGAACTGGTCTCTGTCGCCCTGGTTTTGCAGACCCCTCTGCTGTGAGGGTGGCATCTTCCATTATTGCCCCCTCCTCTGCCCCTGGAGGGAAGTTCACCACGTGTGTCCAGAAAGGCTCCTTGGGCTTTTCGGAACCACATCTTTCCTCCCTTTTGACCCTTGGGGTGGGGTCTAGTAAGGGTGGAAAAATGGACTCCGAATGCAGACAAAGTATTTCCTTCCTGCTCACACCTGGTCAAAGTTTCCTTAACTCTGGGCCCGAAAAGGGATGAACCATCAAAAGGGGTGTTGACAAAGGATGACTTAAAGGGCTCTGCAAAGGAACACAAGTGCATCCAGGAATGTCTACTGAGAGAAATTCCTATACCCGCTGCCCTACTCGTTCCATCAGCTGCATATGAAATGAGACACATGGGTGAGTTCACTATGGAATTGAGGGTAGCAAGCTGAGAAGCGACTTTGTCTGAAGCTTCTGCAGCTACTGTACCCTGAAGAGTATCTCCGAGCTGTTTTAGGAGGTCTCTTTGTAGTCTCGTAAAATGAGTGAGATAGTTCAGTGAATGCATGGCAAAAGTCACTGAACTATATGTGCGCTTCCCATATCTATCCATGATCCTAGAGTCTCTGCTAGGAGGATGGATAGAGGAAGAAGTTTCTGACATTTCCTTTTTGGTGGCTGACGCCACCACCATGGCATCAACTGGCACTCTCTTGGTGAGGAAAGACTTTTCCTGGGGGGCAGAAATAAATTTATTGGGCCTCCTAGGGACAGGATCCACGGTGTCCAGAGACTCCCACGCCCTTCGTGAGACCAACTCCATGAGCTCATCAAAGGGTGGAGACACCCAAGAGGCGGAGGGTTGAGACCCAAAAGCCTTCAGGAGAACTGACTCATCTTCAATAGGGTTGGTGGACTTCCAGCCACCCCCTCTGCTTAAGGATTTCTAATATCTCAGTAAATGAGATATCCTCAAAGGGGGACAGTGGGGACCCTTCTGATTCATTTAAGTCAGTATCGGATGTGAGAGACTCCTGTGGGGAGTCCAGGTGCTTCCTCTTACAGATTCTCTCCCTGGGAACCTCATCAGTGGGAACTTCTGGTCTCAAAAGAGCAAGGGCCACCCAATGGGGCTTCCTGAGGCTCAGGGTCTCTACGCTTTAGAAAGGATTTGTGAAGCAGAAGTAGACACAGGCTCTTTTGGGGAGGGAGTAGTTCGACCTGAAGTTGTAGATGTCTTGGGGGACATCACTCTCCTCATGGCTTCAAAGGCACCTCTGCTCCGATGAGAAGGGACCACTGGATCCCAAGAAACCACTGATCCCCTCGGCACTGGCACAGTGGGCTCCGAACCAGAGGTAGGAGCCAAACTCATCCAAGCCGAGGCCCGAGAGGCAAAGTCGGAACTGACAAGTCAGTCCGACTATCCTCCCCAGACCTGACTGGAGAGTGTCGGCTCCTAGACTCCTTGATAGGCGCTGAGGAAGTCCGAGTAAACGGAACCTATGGCATTGAAACAGGTGTCGGCTCCGAAGGCTCAACAACCATCAGGTCCAACTCCTCAGGCGCCGAAGGACCGGTATGGCTCAGAGGAGGAAAATAAGTCGATGGCATTACAGTTTTAGGCTCTGAAACCCCCTGGATCGCAGCCGACAAAAATTTAGCAAATGCCAGTACCTGTAGCAACTTCTGCATCACATGATCCACATCCAAATCGGACAGGCTGATTGAGAACCGAGATCAATGAATGGATGGAGGCACTGACTGAAGAATAGGTGACTTTAGTACTTCGGATACCGGTTCCAGGACTGGGGACCGGCTCTGAAAAGACAGGACCCTCAGCTCCGAAGGCTGTGGAACCAACGTTGATGTTTTTTTTGGTTTTGTAATATGAGAAGAAGAAGTCTTAGAAGACTTTGAAGACTGGCTAAGTTTATTCTGGTCACTCAAAGTTTCCTGGAGTGAAGATTTCAGAAGTCCTCTGTCTATAAGTTTTCTTTTTCTCTCATGAAGGACTCTAGAGGAAAAAGAATGGCAAATGGAGCAGCTTTCTTGCAAATGCAAGGCTCCAAGACAATACACACAATTAATGTGACTGTCACAGACATCTTTTGTCCACATTTTGGACACTTTTTAAAGGCAGACTTAGGATGCTTATCTGCTTGGTCAGACATAATAAAAATTACAGTATCAAAAATTTTACTAAACAACAATAGACTGTAGTTTTAATAGAATACACAAACATACACACACACACACACACACACACACACACACACACACACACACACACACACACACACACACACACACACACACACACACACACACACACACACACACACACACACACACACAAATTTAGAAGTTAAGCTATAGTAATAAGCCCTAAAACAAACAAATGGGCTGCAAACTATTCAAAGCACTCACACACTGTCTAAAGTTTAATAAACCTATTTAAACTACAAAGCTATATAATATAAAGACACACCAAGAAGGGAAGGGATTATTAAAGGCCTATAAAAAAGCAAAGGCCAAAAAGGAGAGAATATGATACTAAATACCTACCAAAGATATAACTATGAAAGCTATGAAAAACTATTACTAGCTATAACTAGAATAAACAATTTTTAGAAAGTTTTTTAAGAAAAAATGCTATACTGGCCCAAGCTGTGCTTGGAAACCTCTGATCTATTGCAGCGTTAAACAAGATCTGGGGTAACTCTAGGTGCATCATGTGATAGGAACTTGGCCTTGAGCTGTCTGAAGACCTCGAGCTTTGTAGCAGGCTGACTCGGAGACGAGGATCGGCTCCGAACCCATCTCTAAGAATGAACGGTGAGATAGAACAACTTCACATCTGTTGTCTTATACAATTGTTTATGTATTAAATTCTCTCTCCCTGCATCATTCCCCATTCCTCTTTTATATTCCCTTCCTCGACCTCTTCTTCACACCTAATTTCATTTTCCCCAGTGACTTGTACATCTTGTATATACGCAAATGTCAGTTTATAATATTGCACTCACTGTGTATGCTAGAGTAGTACTAACACATACATATATGCCTTTTCAACACATGATCTATATTTTTATTTTGAGTTCTACACAATATATTCAGTCTGCTGCGACCACCTTGGGTAAAGTTGAAAACAAGCACTAGTTTAAAAAAATAAATAAATAATTAATTAAATAATTAAAATGACACTGTTGGGTGGACAGAAAACAGATGATTACATTCGGTGTACTGGTCATGACTCATTTTTTCAAAAATGCACTATTATCAAGACATGTGAGAAAGATGCCTTGGAGTAAGCATGTGCATATCAAAAGGTAGAGATGAAATACAGAGGGAAGGCCCCCTGTGGAGGTGAAAAATATTAATGAACTAACATGAGCTTTCAGGATTCAAATTGAAATGAATGTCTGTGACTTTTACATATACTCACTCCCATGAGGTTACACACATACCTTTTCCACATACCTACTATCCCCTCTATCACACCCGACCCTTCTCTATTTGTACTATCCTATGCCTTCAACAATATAGTCTGCTACCATAGTTCATGACTTTTAGATTATTAATAATTGTTATGATAATCAACAATAATGTAAAGAATGCTGCTTCCTTCTATTATCAGGCTTTCCATATAATTTATGCTTGAACACTAGGACTTTAAATATCTCTGCTGATTTTTTATTATGACAAACTAATATGTAGTTTTTTACAATTGGTGCTTGAATGTTATGACTGTACTATGTCTGTTAAGTTCTCATTCTGTCAAACTAAAGTGTTTTCATATTTGTGCCTAAATATTATAACTTTATTAGGTCTATTTTTTCCTTGTGTTAACCATATGTATCTGGAGCTTTTCTCCCAGTGCTTCCATTGAATATGGGTACCTCATGACCCAGTCTGACTTTCCCTATTAAATAAATATCAAATAAATAAATAAATAACTTTCAAAAAGACTGAAACACAGGCTGTGCCGGCTGCTGAATTGTCATACAGCAAAGGAAAGGAATGCACATTTTTCATAGCATGCCATATGCGGATTGGCTCAAATGCCCTATTACTACACTTGGTCCCCCGCAGAGTATTAATGGGTGATCTAGATCTGTTATACTAATACATCCCCAGATCCTGCTCTGATGGACCACTTTCATATTTACAAAAGGAATATTATCACAACTACCAGATCTAAAGAAAAACTTTGCTTGGAACATGAACTGAATATGTTGGAGGGTCAGGTATGTATCTCAGACAATATCCCCTTCTCTGAAACAGGATTCCTATCCATGTGAATCATAAGTTTTCCTTCATCCTAGTCAAGCATAATGTGGACCTGCGGATGAGGAGATAGTTGTAGGCATAGTTTATTACATCTGTTTGGAAGACAAGTGTCTCTACAATCTTTACCTATGTGGCAAACATCTTTAGTCCTCGGTTCTACTAAAGGTCTAGATACTGGTGCTCCCCTCCCCCCAACAATGATTAAGACTAGGAATGAAATGATAGATCATATCCCGTGTTAGTGAGTACCAGATCCAGCATGTTTTCACCCCTAGTGGACATATGGACTATATGTTAGATGTTGTTTCTATTGACAAATTCCCAAAAGACTGCGCATTGGGGTCATGTATGAAAGCCAGTTTATAATGAGGTATTCAAAATCACCGACAAGAATGGTATGTTGTCGAAAGATCACTTACATTAATATAAAGATGTATTATGGGAATTCATGGTCACAGAGGGGGACATAAAGCTGGAGAATATACACATCATACATGCATGCACACACACACACACACACACACACACAGATAGATTGATAGAATTACTATGTACAGTAATACTAATCAATGACATTACTAGATACAGAAACATCTTAATGTTGACATCTGCTTTACTGACCTGCTTGATATCATAGAGATCAGATTGTCATAACAATTCTTTGAGATATCAGCCACGCTAATGGCAAAAAATATATATTACTCATTGAGTGGCACATTACAGAGATACTATAATTTAGGATTATGTATGAGAAGCAGTAGTAAAGCCAGTAGTAAGGCTGTAAACAGTAAAATCTAACCGGAGTGTTAGTTATAACTATGTGTTGCAAACAGCGAGAAAAAAGAAAAAACACATTTTACTCAGTTTTGTAATTTCCTCCAAATTGTCTAACTGCAGTACCTCATAATGTTTGCTTTGGTAACTGCTGAAAAAAAATCAGAGTAGAAAAGTAGCTGAACTGGTCTGTCAAGATTGCCCTAGCCCTCATTATTCTTTTTTGTTGTTTTAAATCCTAGCATTAAAGGTGATGGGGAGAGCACCCCTGTGTAAGTTGTAGGTGAATAAAACTCTACATGTCAGTACATAACAAAGTATAAAATTACAGACACAATTAATCAAATGAATTTGATGAGTTATAACACTAGTAATGGAATAGCCAATGTTACTGTAAGACAGAACCGTTTCTCAGATATATTCTGCAGTTTTAACTGCTCTGCTAATTGTCATATTGATTACCTTTTGAGTGTGTTATTTAATTCTTCAGATATGAAACAAATTGTTCCCTAGAATCTAACTGCTAGTTTTTTTTTTTATATTCTGTAGAACTACAGCAATTAAACAAAATGCCACCCATATATGATGAAACCATATATGATGAAACCACATCGCCACAACAGTCAGGAAATCCTCCTATGTGGCACACCTCATCACTAAGGGCTTTTCATCCAGGAAAAAGGAGGTCATTGTCCCACTGTACTCATCCCTCATTAGACCCATTATAGAATGCAACGCCCCATTTGGTATGTACTTCTCAAGACATCTGCAACAACTGGAAAGGCCACAGAAATACCTCACTAAAAGAATCACAGGCCTAAAGCAGATGCCCTATGCTGACCGCCTTAAAAAACTCCAGCTATACTCTGTCGCATATCATCTACTCAGAGGTGATCTCTGCTTAACATATAAGGCCATGTCATGCTACATTTAAAGAAATCCCAATCCCAAAGAGCCACACTCTCCATAGGTTCATAGGTAGGTACTAGGCTATCGGCCCAAGGGCCTATGCAAGCCTAGCCAACAAGGTTCCCTGGCTTACGCCACCCAAGCAAGTTATTTTCCTGTGCCACTGACGAGCAGACACACAGAAGTGATCCCCGGGGTGTATTTCCTATTTCCCATCCACTCATCAAGATTTTTCTTGAAGAGTGCTAATGAAGAAAGGGATCTACACCTTGTCATCACAATAAACAAAACATGCTGGAGGGATAGGTTCCTGACCCAGAGACTCCCCAGACTCTGGAATAGACTGCCCATACATGTCAAGCAGAGCACCTCTTTGGCCCTCTTCAAAAGGAACCTTGACTATTGGATGGGAGAAAAGAAATTCACCCGGGGGATCATGTCAGTCGCCCTGCTAGACAGGGGTCCAGGGAAGTAAATAGTGTGGGAAGAAATAGACAGGGAATTGTTATGGCTAGGCTTGTATAGGCCCTAGGGCTGATAGCCTAGTACCAACCTATGAAGCTATGAGCCAAATTTAAACCGTTTTAAAAGGATAATAGATTTTGAGTTAGATGCAGAATCTTGTCAGCTTGATAAAACATGAGAAAACATTTATGGAACAATTTTATTAACAATGGTTGGTGTCCAATTTCTTTTTTCCCCTTTTAATTCTCATGCCTAAAAGCAACGTTACAGATGGCTATCAAACAAAGTAACACTCTCCCTGGTCATTTACAAGTGAGACTATCAAATGTCTTCATAAGAAAGAAGAACTTTAGTCATTTAGTAAAATTAAAATGAAGGGAGATATCTAATGGAAGAGATTGTACTGAGCTACATCATGTAATAGGAGTAGATAAGATGGCATTTGTGGTTTATCCCTCAATTTGAATTTCTGTGGAGAGTCATTATGAAAATTATTTTGCATTTAAAAAAACAACAATAATTTGAGCAATAGAACCGCACAGTACTGTTGGAGCAAAGAATGTATAATGCATTGCAAAAGGTAAAAACAAAATATTGGCATGACACTGCATTTAAAAGAAAACAAGCAAAACATTTGAGCAATATAACTGCACAGTACTGTTGGAGCAAAGAATTTATAATACATTGCACAAGGTAAAAACAGAAATCATTGCATGACCTTGATTTAATTGAAAACAAGCAAGCCATCTGAGCAACAGAACTTCACAGTAGTGTTGGAGCAAAAAATTTATAATGCATTGCAGAAGGTAAAAACAGAACCTCTGCATGACCTTGCATTTAAAAGAAAACCAGCAACCATTTGAGCAAAAGTACTGCACAGTGCTGTTGGAGCAAAGAATTTATAATGCATTGCAAAAGATAAAAACAGCATCTCGGTATGACCTTGCATTTAAAAGAAACCAAACCATTTTAGCAATGGAACTGCACAGTACTGTTGAAGCAAAGAATTTATATGCAAAAGGTAAAAACAGAACCTCTGCATGACCTTGCATTTTGTTGCTGTTTGTCCATCGTTGTTGACGATGACCAAGGACATTACGTCGAAAAGATTGGTTGAGTATGGTGTGTCCGGCTTTGGCGGATCAGTCCAATGCGGGTTCGGAAAGCTCTGCTGCACGTCAGGCATAAGCGATCTGCTGGATTGGTTGACAAAGAGGTGGCTTTGAATTTATGCAGCTCACACTTCCTCTGCATCTCTGCAATCCTGCTCTGCTCATAGGAGGTAGCATCTTTGCTGATCTAGCTTCACCAGGTGGGATGGTCTTGTGCTAGGGTTTCCCAGGGTTCTGGGTCAATGCCAAAGCTCTTCAGAGAGACTTTCAGTGTGTCATTAAAGTGCTTTTTCTGCCCACCTTGGGTGCTTTTGCCTCCCGCGAGTTCACCATAGAACAGTCTCTTGGGGAGGCGTGTGTCTTGCATACATACAAGGTGGCCTGCCCACCTGACTTGGGCTCTTCTCAGCAGGATGCAGATACTTGGCAGTCCAGCTTGAGAGAGGACAACTGTGCTGGAACTTTGTCCTGCCAGGTAATTTTCAGCAGCCATCTTAAGCAGTTCATATGGAAGCGATTCAGATTTTTGGCATGACGCTTGTACACAGTCCATGTCTCACAGGCATACAGTAGTGTGGGCAGTATGACTGCCTTGTACACCTTCAGTTTTGTGGACAGTTTGACACCCCTCCTCTCCAATGCTGACTCCCACAGCCGTCCAAATGCAGAACTTGCCTTGGTGATGCGTGTATCTACCTCATCATCAATGTTCACAAATCTGGAGTGTGTGCTGCTGAGGTATCTAAACTTGCCAACAGCCTTCAGGATCTCACCTTCAGTGGTGATAGTTGGTTCCGCATAAGTCTTCTGCGGTGTGGGCTGATACAAAATCTTAGTCTTCTTGGTATTGATGGTGAGGCTGAAGTTTCTGCAGGCAGTGGAAAAGCAGTTCATATCCTGCTGCATCTGGGCCTCTGTGGCAACACTGAGTGCACAATCATCTGCGAACAGGAAACCGCGCACAAAATCCTCTTCAACCTTGGTCTTGGCCTGTATCCTCTGCAGGTTGAAGAGCCTACCATCAGTCCTGTATCTGATCTTGATGCTGGTTTCTTCGTCATCACAGAAGCCATCTGAGAACATGGCTGAGAACATCATGCTGAACAGCATGGGTGCCAGTACACAGCTTTGCTTGACTCCATTGGTAACTGGGAAGGCACTGGAGGAGTCTCCATTGTCCAGTATTTGAGCAAGCATGCTGTCGTGAAACTGGCGCACCATGCTGATGAATTTGCCTGGGCAGCCAAACTTCTCCATGATCCGCCATAGCCCCTTATGACTGATGGTGTCAAAGGATTTGGTCATGTCCATGAACGTTGTTTAAAGGTCCCGGTTTTGTTCCTGGCACTTCTCCTGAAGTTGCAAATATCATGTCCACTGCCCCTCAACCCTCTCTAAAGCCGCACTGACTCTATGGCAGGTGTCCATCTTCCATGTGTTGAATGAGGCAATTGAGGAGAATTCTGGCAAGGATTTTGCCGGCAATGACCAGGAGAGAGATTCCTCTGTGGATGTCACAAGACTGCCTGTGTCCCTTTCTCTTGTAGAGTTGGACGATGGAGGCATCCTTTAGATCCTGAGGGATAACTTCCTGTTGCCACATGGTCTGGAAGAGCTCAATGAGCTTCTGTAACAAGACTGGTCCCCCTGTCTTGTAGATTTTGGCTGGAATGGAGTCAGAGCCTGGTGCTTTACCATTGGAGAGAAGATTAATTGCTTCCTTAACCTCTGATTCCTTTGGAGGTTCTGCTAGGGAGGTGTTAATGGCAACTTGCGGCATGCAGTCAATGGCTTCAGCATTGACAGAGGAAGGTCTGTTCAGGACATTGTTGAAGTGCTCAGCCCATCTTTCCAGGATAGCATTCTTGTCAATGAGCAGGGTGAACCCGTCGGTACTGAGTAGTGGTGATGTTCCAGAGGACTGTTGCCCGTAAATGGTCTTCAGGACATCATAGAAGTGCTATCAGCATACTTTTGGATCTCATCTGCCTTTCTGCTGAGTCAGGAGTCTTGGATCTCTCTGACCGTTGCTTGCACCTTGCTTTTAATGTAGTTATAGGCTGTTTTCTTAGAGATGGATGTAGTGTCTTGCTGGAGGGATCTGAAGGCTTCACACTTTTTATCCAGCAGCTTCTGAATGTCTTCATCATTGTCATCGAACCAGTCTTGGTGTTTGTGTGTGTTCGGGTCCAAGTGAGCGACAGCAGTGTTGTAGACCACATCCCTAAAGGCTGCCCAGTCCTCTTCTGCACCATTTGTGTCAAAGCTGAATTGGTCAAGCTTACTGTCGAGGTTTTGGCACACAGAGTGCCATTCTAACTTGCTGACATTCAGGCGCCTATTGGTCTTTTTCCCCTGCGGGCACCACCTAGGCTGGATGTGCATGTTAAGTTAAGTCTGTGGTCTGTCCAGCAGTCTGCATCACACATGGTCTTAGTAATTTTAACATCCTGCCTGTCTGTCCCTTCTCCTTACTATGACGTAATCAGTAAGATGCCAGTGCCATTAAAAGTAAATCAACAACCATTTGAGCAATAGTATTGCACAGTACTGTCGAAGCAAAGAATTTACAATGCATTTATGGTTGCCAACTCTCTGTTTTTTCCAGACTATCTAGAAATCAAACTGATTGTCCGGTAGTCTGGAAAACTCTGTACAGACTTCAGTATTCTGTTTCAAAATAGAAACAGACTATAAGAGTTTGTTAAATCGGCAGATTTAGTATGCTTTTTTACAAACAAGCATGGTAAAGTGGCAGAAAGCAGGCATCAGGAATGGAAAAAGGGGGCATTCCCCATCAGCTGATATCATGAAGATGCCATAAAATGGGTGGAAAGTGGATGGTAGAGGTGGTGGAAATAGGTGGGGTTATGGGTGATGTGAGGGGTGTGGCCTCTCTCTAGTTTTAGCCACAATGAAAGGTGGAAACCCTAAATGCATCGCAAAAGGTAAAAACAGAATCTCTGATTGCCCTTGCATTTAAAAGAAGACCAGCAACCATTTGTGCCACAGTTTGCACAATATGTTGGAGCAAAGAATTTGTAATGCATTCCAACAGGTAAAAACATAATCTTTTCACGACCTTGTATTTAAAAAAACAGCATCCATTTGAGCAATAGCATTACACAGTACTGTTGGGGCAAATAATTTATAATGCATTTTTACAGGAAAAAACAGAATCTCTACATGGGCTTAATAACACTATCCAAAGGATCAATATTCACTGAAATTACCCAGAAAAGCAATGCTGCATGATCAAGCAAGAAATGGATAGCTTCTTAGAATGCCAATAAATCTCCACATTAATGGTAAGTTCCTAGAGTTTGAAAAGTAGTCTCTGCAAAGTCTGTAGCTATGGTAGCATCCATTAGCGATACAAAGCCATGCAGCAACAGTTATCAGCACAATAACTTCCTGCCTCAAGTCATGGGCATTTTTATGCTTAAAAGGAAGGCAGCGTGAAGGGTGCCATTCAATACAGATACTTGCGTGGGTGTGCATAATTAAACAGTGGACGGTTCCAGGGAGAAAAACGAAATAAGAGGGTGTGTTCATGTGAATAATAAGGAAATATGCAGTCTGGATGATGGGTGACTTTTTGCAGGATTAAGCAACTGCCAAAGTAAGTTATTTTGTTAACATGGCTTGCAGTACCGCTCGCTCAAAATTGCCGCAGGAATGAAAAGTATAGCTAACGTTGGTGTTAACCGTATTTTTACATAATGCAATCATTGGACAGGGACAGAAATGCATTTTGAAGCAGAAATAGTATATTCTTCCTGTAGTTGTCCTTTAACTATTTATTCCACTTGACTAGACAACATCTCAATCTGGTATCTGAAGTGTCTAGGAATGTTAAGATGCAGCAATCTCTGGAAATTCAGAATACTCTGGAGACTCAGTTGGCTAAGTTGTCTACCCTGCTGTCTTTCATCAGTGTTTCCATAAGGGTCATTTTGAATGCATCCAATGGAACATCCTGAGTGGCTGGCTCTGGCATTGCCACGCTTGGTTGCGACTGTGTAGTTTTGTGGATTGTTTCGAGATGTCTTTCATTAATGCCTCCTTTCATGGTTCTTCCTTGTTTCGGGCAAAGATTAAGGATACTCTTACTAGGAGCAAGCAAGAAGGGAAGATGCTGCCTGCCATAGGATTACATTTTGCTACCCCTCTGTGAGCCTTTAGGAGGAGTTTGGGGGGGCCAAATGTCTCTTTTTTTAGAAAGTCGCAGCAGTCTTCCCAGGATGCTCTTTCAGAGGGTTCCTCCCAAGACCAAGTGGGAATCATAATGGTTGCCACCCATGGGGCAGGGGAGGTTTGCAGAATCAAGGATTCCATGGAGCCTTCCCCAACGGACCCTTTCAGCAACCCTGAAGACTTGCCCAACTGTCCTGCTCTGTAGGCAGTCTGAGGCCACTTGGCTCTTCACCTAGAAGTTTGGAAGGCCATCACCTCAGATGCTTAGGTGTTAAGAGTTATTTCCAGAGGTTATACCACTGCCTTTTTAGAAGTTCTAAGGCTCCATTACAGATGTCTCCCAGACATTCCACCCGATCAGAGACTGCAGGCAGTAGTAAGGATTCAGAAGCTGCTGGCAAATTGAGTTATCCAAATAGTCCCATCAGAACAACAAGGATTCGTGGTCTACTCAAGGTTCTTATTGGTGCCAAAGAAGAACAAAGACCTCAGGCAAATTTTGGATTTAAGCAAAATTAATCATTTTGTGAAACAGAAGCCGTGGTGGTACAGCATTAGCGTTGTTGCCTCACAGCAAGAGGTTCTCCTGTTCGATTCATGGATGGAGTGCCTTCTGTGTGGAGTCTGCATGTCCTCCCTGCAGTCAAGTGGCCTCCGAAAGACATGCGTGAATGAGCGTGCCTTTGCTGAAGGTTGGGCGTCGGGCTGGCAACTCGGCACCATAAAAAAAAAAATCTATTGCCAATCATTAGCAGACCGGAGTTCCACTGTGGTGACCCCTAACCGGGAAAAGCCGAAAAGACAAACAATCATTTTGTGAAACAGACCAAGTTCCAGACGGTCATGGTGCAGTCCATTCTAGCTCTGTTCAGGAAGGACGACTGGATGTGCTCAACAGACCTCAAGGATGCCTACCATCGTATCATGATAGAAAGGCAGTCCAGGAGGTTTCTGTGCTTTCAGCTGGGGGCCAGTCATTATCAGTTCAAAGCCATGCCATCCAGTCTGACCACCACTCCTGGCTATTCACTACATGCATGGCAGTGGTCGCAACCTGGCACTGGCTGCATGGTTTTCAGGTCTTCCCTTACCAGGACAGTTAGCTCCTCACTGCCCCATGAGATCATCACTTATTGTGGCTAGAGACACCTTACTCCTGTTAGGGGTTATGGTGAATTACTTAAAGTCGAGTCCGTTCAGACATTAGAATTCAAACATTGTCACATGAATAATATCAGTCAAATTGCCAAGTTCCCAAGTTCCAGGGTGATCAACCTTCAATCCCAGGCAGTACTGGTGTTTGCCCTCTCAAATCATCCAGCTCATCCAATCTTGAAACTCCTATGTCACATGGCAGCTTCTACAGGATTGGACCCTCTAGTGAGGTACCATATGAGGGCTCTACAATGGACTTTTGCAGTGCAATGGTCATTCTTGACCCATCCAATGGACTTTTCAGTAAGACTGACAAAAGCGTATCACAATCAGATTCGATTGTGGTTACAGTATCCCTTAGTGACCAATGGTCCTCTTCCTGTGGCCATAGTCACCACAGATGCCTCCCTTAGTGATCAATAGTCCTCTTCCTGTGGCCACAGTCACCACAGATGCCTCCCATCTTGAGATGGGGAGGCATTTTGAAGGGAGGACAATTCAAGGATCTTGATCTTCTGCGGATGCCAACATCCATATTAATGTTCTGGAGATGAGGGCTGTCTTCCTTGAACTGTAGGTTTTTTATCATGTGCCCCCAGTGGTGTAAACTCAGTACAGATAGACAATATGTCTGCTGTCTGCTATCTCAGTAAGCAAGGAGGAACACATTCAGGAACACTCTGCTTGCTGATGAGTGGTCTCCAAATGCAAGAGTACAGCTTAGATCTTCCAGCACTGGGGCATTCCATGTTGTGACCTCTTCACTTACCCTTCCTACACCAAGTACAGCAGCTATTACACCTTAGTCCCTCCTCAGGGGCAGACACACAGGTTCACTCTGCAGTATGCTTAGCCCCCAGAACTCCTGTATGCTTATCACCCAGTTCATCTAATTGTCAAATTTCTCCAGAAGGCAGCCTGTTGCAGATCGACAGTGATCCTCATTGCTCCCTTCTGACATTTTCACGTGTTGTTCCAGGGGCGGATGACGTTCATGTTGACAGCACACCTCTAAGAGTTGACCCAGTAGTCGGGGACTTTAGGAAACATATAGACAGTAATCTAGCCTTTGACCATCACATGTCTACATTAGTGAGGAAATCCTTTTATGTTGTGCAACTTAAAAAGAAAAGTATGGCATCTAGGTCCAAGGTTGCCTTCTCCTTTGTTCTTGGAGTCCTTTATCCTTCTCCTTTATGGGACTAGTACAGCTTAGAGCTTGTTTTAGATGGGCAAACTCGATCTGAGATGGTCAATTGAGGAGCAGGGGATCTTGGGTAAGGGAGGCAGAGGCCAGTGAGTGTAAGTTTGAAGGATTTAGCTGGTGTTGGATCTCAGTTGGATCCAATAACCCAAAGACTGAAACAAAAGGAGACAGATAGCATGGATCTGTCATTATGGTAAGTACATAAAAAGAAGTTATGTACTCACCATAACGTTCCATGTATGTAGTTCATCTCGCCAAACATTATTACGTGTGGGTTCGGAGCTGATCCTCGGCTCCGACTCGGCTGCTTTTAGAAAGCCTGAAAACTTCTGATTGACTCGTGGCTAGGAGGTATCCCATGGTGCATGAGCACATTCCCCAGATCTCATTTGCCACGTCTTCAGTCGGAAGCTTCTTTTGATTGGCCGTGGCTAAGTGATTCTGTTTTATTATTATTATTACTGATTATTAGGAGTTTTTTGCTTCTAGTGAAGTTTTTTCTGTCATAGTCTATTGCTGACAGTCTTATTGTAATTACCGATTTGTGTCTTTAACCGGATTTGACCTTATTGCCATTTAAAATTTACTTGGGCCTGTTGGCTGTTTGTGTGCGGTATCCCGTGAGTGTGTGTTTTTTGGTTAGACCGTTTAACTTAGAGGTTCTAGTTTTGTCCCAGTTTTTTTTCTTGCACTAGGTTCATTTAAGTTAGAGAACTTAGTAACCCCCCTTTATTTTTTGTGGGTGATAGGGCTAGATCTGCTTAAGTTAGAGGATCTAATTCCTCTCTTGTTCTGTGAGTGTATTTGTTTTTCTCTACTGCCATTATGTCTAAGGAACTTAAAGAACACAAACAGTCAGGCTTTAAAAAGTGTATTAAATGTTTGCAAAAAATGTCAATCACCGATGGACATAGCATCTGTGTGTACTGCTTAGCGGCCATATATTTACAAGAAACTTGTCTCTTTTGTCATTCTTTTAGCCCTAGAGTATTCCAGGAATGGAAGAATAAGCTGATTTTGAAAGGCATGTTAAAGCCTTCCTTCGAGGAAGACCTAGCCAGTTCTTCCTCCTCTGCTAGGTCGCATTCATCTAGGAAGGATGAGGGCAAAACCTCTAAATGGCCTTCTCCCGTCTCAACTTCTGCCTCTGAACCTCCAAAGAGGTTACCAAAATTGGAGTTGGTCTCTGTCTCTTCGGCTACACAGTCTTCGGGGCCGATTGAGATTTTGGACATAGACCCTACAATATCAGCACCAAGTGTTTCGGCACCGATCAACGGACATTCCACCCGTCTCCCCTACTCCAAAATCGCCTATATTGCAGAGATCAAGGTCTCCCACACTGTCCTCCAGATCCTGAGGAAGACATCGAGAGAGTGGTGCTCAGACTCCTCAAGTCATCGGCCTTGCCAAAATTTTTGTTGGCTCCAACCCATTCGGTCTTGGAGCCGACTCTTGCTACTGATCCTGCTCTCTTTCCTCCTCCAACCCAGACTGGGCCTTTGGAGCCAATATTATCGGTACTGACTATAGTGGTGTCCTCGGCTTCAGCACCCCGTGTGGTTGCCTCGGAGCCGAGTTCCACTCCGACACTCTTGGCTCCGTCCAAAGTGTCTAGAGTCCGAAGCTCTTCGGTTGGCCCAGAGGGGGACACTTGGAACCAAACTTCTTCTGTGCCGAGCCTCCCTCTTGGTGCGTCAGCCCGAGTGAGCTCGGACCCTACATCGTTCTTGAAGCCAATCCTTTTGGAGCCATCAGCACTTACGCTCTCTTCAGAGCCAGGCCGTCATTCGGAGCCAGAGGAATCAGTCTTCGTGAGGATGAGGAGCATGTTGGATAGTTCATCCACCCCACGTAGAAGTACCGATGCTATACTCCCTCAAGCGCCGACTACAGTCTCAGCATCCTCTCTCTCCCCGGGATGGCAGAGATCCACAGCCTCAGGACCCCTATTTGGGTGGCCCCTGATCTTCCGAGACCTCCCCAGAGGACCCCGCTGAGGAACCCCCTCGGAAGAGATCATGTAAGAGGAAGCATGTAGATTCCCCTGTTGAGTCTCTCACATCTGACACTGACCTCGATGAGTTGGAGGGAACCCCTAAGTCGTCCTCTGAAGATGTCTCCTTTGCAGACATTTTGGAGATCCTCAGGCAGAGAGGCGGCTGGCCCATCGTTACCCTGTTTGATGAGGAGTCAGTGTACCTGAAGGCTTTCGGTTCTCAACCCTCAGCTTCATAGGTGTCTCCTCCTTTTGATGAATTACTGGATCTTGTGAGTCAGAAAGCATGGCAGACTCCTGATGCCATGGAACCGGTCCCCAGGAGGCTGAATACATTTCTTTCCGCCCCTAAAGACAAAGAATTTTTATCCAAG
This sequence comes from Protopterus annectens, assembly GCF_019279795.1. Classification (NCBI taxonomy): domain Eukaryota; kingdom Metazoa; phylum Chordata; order Ceratodontiformes; family Protopteridae; genus Protopterus; species Protopterus annectens. Next base: position 853,498,043 of record NC_056744.1, on the reverse strand, counting down.
GGTTTACCTGTTGATGCCATGGTGGTGGCAGTGGCCACTAAGAAGGAGCTAGCAGAGACATCTTCTTCTATCCATCCGCCCAATAAGGAATCCTGAATGATGGATAGGAACGGGAAGCGTAACTTCTCTTCAGTGGCTTTTACACTCCGATCGCTGAACTATCTATCACATTCTATGAGACTTCAGAGAGATCTCCTAAAGGAGTTAGGAGATACTCTTCAGGGCGCCTCTATTGAAGCAGTCCCATCTACAGTGACTACTCAGTTGGCTACTCTCACATCCATTGTTAACTCCTCCATGCGGCTGATCTTGTAAACAGCTGATGGTGCGAGTAGGGCGGCGGGTTCAGGAGTCTCCTTAAGCACACATTCCTGAATGCGTCTATGCAACTTTGCTGAGCTTTTCAAGTCTACATTCACTAATGCCCGCTTGGACGGATCCTCTCTTTTTGGACCCAAGGTGAAAGATACCCTCACCAGGTGTGAACAGGAAGGAAACACTCTCTCTGCCGTGGGAGTCCGTTTAACCGTTCCTTCTAGACCTTACCCTAAAGGTCAGAAGAGCGGTAAAATGTGGTTCAAGAAATCACAGAGACCTTTCCAGGATAAACAGGGTGAGTCCTCCTTCAGAGGCAGGGGAGGAGGAACTATGTATTCTGCCTCATTAGACGGTACTTCCTGATGTGGAATCAAGAATCTGTCTACCTTGGTGTTCTGTGGAGTTTCCATAGATCGGTATAACAAGGCCCCCCATCTCTTGAAAAAACCTGGCTACATTGTGCGAAGTTTAGAGACCAGGAGTGAGGAGAGAGAATTGTCCTGCTTAATTTGTCCGCCACTTTACATTTGATGTGGGTCGATGTGGGCTCAACAAGAAGCGTGTTGGTAGCTACACACCACTCACACTCCTCTGCAGAGGGGAGGGGATACGGGTCCCTCCTTGTTTGTTCAGATACCAAACCACCATGGTAGACATCGCCCTAGAGGCAGGGGAAGCCAACAAAATCAGGGAGGTCGTGATTCCTTTCGTGACCGTCCCTATCAGCATTCCTGATGTGGAACCCGACTGTGCGTCTCTGGAGCCGGTCGGGAGTCGCCTGTCCTTGTACCCAGAAGCCTAGCTAAATCTCACTCGAGACAAGTGGGTACAAGACATTATCACCAAATGTTACTCTATACCCTTTTCCCTTCCACCATGCCCTCCCAAAAGGATCCCAGATGTACCACCCAATCACAGGGATCAAGTGGCTATAGAGATAGAAAAGCTACTATTAAAGAGTCATCCAAAAGGTCCCAGTAGACCAGACAGGATTCAGAACATACTCCAGGTTCTTTTTAGTTCCAAAAAGAACAGGAGACTGGACACCCATCTTAGACCTCAGCAGGTTAAACGAGTATGTAAAGAAGTCCAAGTTCCAAGTTCCATCAACACCAAATGCAGCACCTATTTCACCCTCATCCCCCCTCCGGGAGAGTCTCCAAGAGATGCACTCACCCACGATTGGCCCCCGGGACTCCTTTATGCTTTTTCTCCTTTTCCACTCATTCCCAAGGTCATACAGAAAGCAATGTTGTTGGGAAGCAAGATGATCCTCATCACTCCTTACTGGCCTTGTCAGATTTGGTTCCCTTTTCTCGAGCCTCACCTGTTAGACTATCCATGGACTCTTGACCCAGTGTCAGACCTCTTGACACACATCAGGTTCTCTTCAACCCAGTCTCCACACTCTCAAACTGGCAGCATGGCTGCTCCATTTCCATCACTAGTCAGGCTTCATGATCTGTCTCAAGCTGTAACCCATATTATTACCTCTTCTCACAAGCCTTCGACTAGAACATTGTATCACAGTAAATGGAAGAGATTTTCTATATGGGCACGTAACAGAGAAGTTGATACATTTACAGCTCCCATTACTATTGTTTTAGAATTCCTTTCAGAACTCTTTCACCAGGGTTCAGCAGCTGCTACACTCCGAGTTCAGCTAGCAGTAATATGCAGTTTTCATGTGGGGATTAATGATTCCAATCTTATGTCTCACAAACTGTGCAAATCCTTTCTTAAGGGTTCCATGATGTTAAGACTGCCTGTTCAAGACCCCATTCCTCCCTGGGATCTGAATCTAGTCCTTTCTAGACTTATTTTGCCACCCTTTGAACCAGCCCATAGTTGTCAGTTGAAATTCCTGTCTTGGAAAAAACTTTTTCTGGTAGCAATAACCTCAGCCTGATGAGTTTCTGAACTACAAGCCCTATCAGTTAAACCTCCATATTTAATTTTTCACAATGATAGGGATTCTCTCTGGACCAATCCTTCTTTTATCCCTAAAGTCTGTTCTCATTTTTCACTTAAACCAAACAATCGAATTGCCAGTGTTCTTCCCTAATCACACCAATAAAGCAGAGTATAGATTTCATCAATTGGATGTGCATAGACAACTGCGTTTCTATATCCACAGAGCCAAAGGATTTAGAAAATCAAAACAGCTGTTCATTTCATTTGCTGAGACGAGAATGGGCTTGCAGTTTCTAAGGTCACACTATCGAACTGGATTTCTAGTTGCATTTCTTTCATTTACACTTCTCAGGGAAAGGAGTTACCCATTAAAGTCGAAACGCATTCTACCAGGTCTTTTTCTACTTCTGCTGCCTTCCAAGCCAGGACGCCTATTGATAATTTATGTGCAGCAGCAACATGAGCTACCCCTCATACCTTCATCTCCCATTATAAATTGGATTTAACTTCCAGGGATAGAGCCTCGTTTGGTTCCACGGTACGCAGGAGTATTTTCCAGTCAGCCACCCATTCAAAATGCTAGGGATGCTGTCCCACATGTAATAATGGAGGTGAGATAGGACTACATAACATAAAGAAGTTATGTACTCACCATAACGTTCCATGTATGTAGTCCATCTCACCTAACATTATTACTAACCCACCCACCAGCCCCCTTCCTGGAGGATCTGGAAACAGTTTTTCTTCCTCTACAGTGGTTTATACCATAAAGGGCGCCTTTATTACAGTAATACACACGTAATAATGGAGGCGAGATAGGACTGCATAACATCTTTTGTTTTGCATCACTACCCCTTTAAAAACATTAAACAGCTATCTTTCAGCCCATGACACTGTAACACATACTTCTACCATGTTGTGTATTAAACTTCGTACCTATCTAGGCTGCACAATCTAGAGAGCGCTGTAATACTCCTGACTGTCACAGGGGAAATCTGATTCTCATGGAAGAGATAGCACTTTTGTCAAGAAGACCTCATCTATGTATTTTGTGCAGGGTGTACCCCTAAAAGTTGCTATAAGGGAGCTGTGTACACATTTAAATACATTAACTGCAGAGGAAGTGGAGATAGCAATAAGAAGTTATGTACCTACCATAACGTTCCATGTTAGTTGTCTTCATCTCGCCTTCTTTCTTGCTGTTTGGGATCGGAGCCGATCCTCGGCTCCGACTCGGCCATCTTCAATAGCTCTAGAACTGTTTACTGGCTCGAGGCTACCCCTTATTCCATGATGCCTAGCGATAGCTACCCAGATCTCATTTGAAATAGCTAATCCAGACATAATAAGAGAGAAACCAGTTATCAAAAAACTGGTTGTTCCATGCATTCTAATATCTAGAATAGGTTAGAAAGACCTGGCCAGAAGAATAACAGTAAAAGAATACTCAGCCAGTGAAAAAAAGGGGACTCCTCTCAATCCACTAGGATGGGGGACAGAGGGAGGGATGCAAGAAAAGGTGAGATGAAGACAACTAACATGGAACGTTATGGTAGGTACATAACTTCTTAATGTTAAGTTGTCTATCTCGCCTTCATTCTTGCTGTTTGGGACAGCATCCCTAGCACCTAAGACCCTGGGTGGCTCAGTGGAACAGACTCTTCAGAACAGTGGAACCAAAGTCAGCTCTGCTCTGGGAGACCATATCCACCTTGTAATGAGAAATAAAGGTATGAGGGTTTGCCCACGTGGCAGCTGCACAGATGGAATCCATGGGCAACCTAGACTTAAAGGCTACGGAGGTGGCTAATGCCCTAGTAGAATGACCTTTCGGTTTAATTGGTAACTCTTTGTTCCTTAACTGATAAATAAAAGTAATAGTGTGGGACAACCATCTGGATACGGTCACCTTGGAAACTGGGAGACCTTGTTTGTTTAAGGCATAAGAAAGGAATAATTGGTCTGACTTTCTTATTTCTTTAGTTCTGTGCAGGTAAAAACGCAATTGTCTATGAACATCCAATTGGTGAAGTTTGTACTCTGCCTTGTTGCTATGATTTGGGAAGAACACAGGGAGATCTATAGATTGGTTTAAATTATTTTCTGAGCAGACTTTAGGAAGAAACGAAGGATTAGTCCTCAGAGCAACTCTGTCCTTGTGAAACACCAGGTAGGGAGGACATACACATAGTGCCTGAAGTTCTGAGACACGCATAGCTGAAGTGATAGCTACCAGAAAGAGTGTCTTCCAAGATAGAAACTTGATGGAGCAGGAAGCTGCTGGTTCAAAAGGGGGCAGAATTAAAGAAGTTAGGACTAAATTAGGGTCCCAAGGGGGAGGGGGATCTCTCACTGGAGGTCTAAGAAGAGATGTTCCTCTCAAAAAAGCTTTACAGAGCTTATGAGACATAATGTTAGAATTTGACAAACAAATATGAAAATTAGAAATGGCCGCTAATTGTACCCTAATCGTAGCGGAAGCGGCCCCGGAGTGAAACAGTTGTGCCAGGAATTCCAGAATTTCGTGGGCTGGGGCTGAGAATGGATCCACATTCCTAGACTCCGCCCAACAAGAAAAACGTTTCCATTTGCTAGCATATGTTTTTCTCGTTGTAAAACACAACTTTAAGCATATTCTTTAACAATCTACAACCCCAATCAGACTTCAGACTTTTATGTTCTGAAACCTAGGAAACTGGCATTTTAAAATGTTTTTTATGGTTAGTCATTTTTATTTAAGTGCATATGTTATTGCAAACATTTCATTTTTTGAGTTGATATAATGACTAACTTTTTTTACACCCAACTCTAAAGCACCACACCTTAGTACTAGTTAATTAATTGTATAATTGCCAGGCTATTTAATGGAGGTTACTGCACACTGCAATTTGTTTTCACTTGATAAAGCTCAGGATTGCCTGAGCGAGCGCTTTGTGTGATTTTATCTGTGACTTTTGGAATACTTCAGAAATAAAAATACAGCCTTGTGGACTTTAGCAGAGTTCCGGTTCCTTTCTTCAAGGTCGTGGATTATTCTTTGCTTGTCTTTGGTTTTTTGTGCATTACTTCACTTTTTCTCGTTGTAGACTTATGAGAGGAGACGATAATCTCACAGACTGCTGGGGAAATACTGGGAAGCCTGGCTAAGGTTGGAAGTGGAGCAACTAAGCTGTGAGCTGGAGAGTTTGGAAGGATTGATGCAACCCGCCTGATTGATGAATCAGGAGATCTGGAATTGGGTCCAGAGTCCAGGGCTGATCGAGAAGATAATGGTGCAGGAACGGGAACCATATCTGTCGAGGCCCAGTAGGGGGCAATGAGGATCATTTTGCAACCCAATAATTTTGCTTTCTGTATGAGTTTCGGTATCAGAGGAAACGGAGGAAAAGCATAAAGAAGTCCCTGAGGCCAACTGTGGAATAGAGCGTCTCTGGGTATGTGACCTGGAAGCGGAAGAAGGGAGAAGTAGTCACTGCATTTGCTGTTGAAGGGGGTGGCAAAAAGATCGCAGCAAGGCTGTCCCCATTTGCAGAAAATAAGATCCGCAACTTCTTGATTCAGAAATCACTCGTGAGGCATGAGGATAGCTCTGCTGAGCCTGTCCGCTATGACGTTGGATCTCCCAGGGATGTGCGTCACAATCAGAAAACGTTGGGAGAAAATCGCCCACTCCCAAAGTCTGAGTGCTTCTCGACACAGGGGGTAGGATCTGGTTCCGCTCTGCTTGTTGATGTACCACACCACTGACATGTTGTCTGTTTGATTTGCAATGGTCCCGAAGGTAAGAGAGTCTTGAATAGCTTGCAACGCTAGGAGCACGGCTCTAATTTCTAGGACATTTATGTGCAGATGGTACTTGTGAGGTTGCCAAATGCCTTGGACTGTCCTGCCCAGATAATCCCCCCCCCACCCTATCAGGGAGGCGTCTGTCATCACTGTGGCTACCGGAGGGGGTTGTATGAAAGGTCTGCCCTGAATAACTAATGGGGAGACCATCCACCAAAAAAGGTGTCTTTGGCATGCCTCCGTGATCAGTATCATGTGAGACATGGGTAGCTCTTGGAAAGACCACTGTGTGAAAAGAAGCCATAGAACAATTCTCATGTGGAAGCGCGCTAGTGGGATTAGAAGAATGGCAGCTGAGAGTTTGAAGGACATACCTGACTTGGATCCTTTTGCTCTGCATTAGAATTTGCACTTGTTGATGAATTGTGGACACTCTTTCTAGTGGTAACCTTGCAAACATATCCCTTGTGTTTAAGTCTGCTCCTATGTAAGTGATAGACTGACAGGGCAACAAGGCAGATTTTTCAAAATTTATAGTAATACCTAGCTGGGAGCAGGATGTGATTGTATAATCCCATGCTTGTAGGAGTTGATGCCTGGTGGTAGCAGTGAGGAGCCATTCATCTAGATATGGAAACACCTGGAATCCTTGACATCTCAGGTGAGCCGTGACCACTGCCATACATTTGGTGAATATCCCTGGGGGCTGTGGTGAGACCAAAGGGCAGAGCTCTGAACCGGTAACGACTGGCCCCCACCCGAAAGCGAAGAAATCTCCTGAAGTGTCTGTCCATCTTGATATGGTAGTACGCATCCTGAAGATCTATCGAGCACATCCAATTATCCTGACCCAGAAAGGGTAGAATGGACTGTAGCATGACCATCCAAAACTTTGTTCTTTGTACAGACTTGTTTAGTCTGCTGAGATCCAGAATCAGTCTCCAGTCCCCTGTCTTTTTTGGTACCAAAAAGAACCTTGAGTAAGTTCCGGATCCGTGCTGGTCTGCTGGGACTTCCTGGATGGCTCTTTTTTCTAGCAGTTTTGAAACTTCTGTTACTGCTTGCTCCTTCAGATTAGGTGGAACATCTGGAAGGATTTTCTTTGACTGTAAGGGGGGTTGATGGAAGGGAATTTTGTAACCTCTGGATATAATGGGTCGTACCCATCTGTCTTTGTTAAATTTTGCCAGGCTTTTGGGTACAGTGAAAGTCTTCCCCTGACTGCCTCCAGAGGTGAGCAGCCGGGCAACCCTTCAGGGATGCTGGAAGGGCTTATCAGAGAAAGATTTTCTGTTGCCCTGGTTCTGCAGACCCCCCTGCCATGAGGGCGGCATCTATTATTATTGTTTCCCCCTCTGCCTCTGGAGGAAAAATCACTACGTGTGTCAGGCAAGGCTCCCTGAGATTTAAAGAACCACATCTTCCCACTCTTCTGACCCTTGGGGTAAGGTTTAGAGGGAGTGGAAAAATGGACTCCCACAGCAGAGAGAGTCTTGCCTTCTTGCTCACACCTAGTCAACATGTCTTTCACCTGTGGCCCAAAGAGAAAGGAGCCATCAAAGGGGGTATTGGTGAGGGACGCTCGAAAGGGTTCCGCAAAGTGACACAGCCGCATCCACACATGCCTCCTAAAGGCTACACCCATGCCCGTGGCTCTACTTCCTCCATCGGCTGCATAGGAAATGAGCCTCATGGATGAATAACTATAGAATTAAGCGTTGCTAGCTGGGAAGCAACTTTAGCTTGTGCACCCTCAGCTGTAGGATCTTGAAGGGTATCTCCAAGCTCTTTAAGGAGATCCCTTTGAAGTCGAGTAAAATGACATAGATAGTTCAGTGACCTCATGGAGAAGGTCGCTGAAGCAAACATTCGCTTTCCGTACCTGTCCATCGTCCTAGACTCCTTGTTAGGGGGATGAACAGATGAAGAGGCCTCTGCTAACTCTTTTTAGGTGGCTGCTGCTACCACCATGGCATCAACGGGCACACCTTTAGAAAGGAATTGCTTATCCTGGGGAGCTGTAATAAATTTACCAGGTCTCCTCAGAGTTGGTTCCACTGTGTCCAGAGCTGACCAAGCCTTTCAAGCCACTATGGACATAAGTGGGTCGAAAGGCGGAGAAACCCAGGAGGTGGAAGGTCGGGAACCGAAAACATCCAGGAATACAGACTCATCCTCAGTAGGGGCTAGGGAATTCCAGTTCCCCTTCTGCCTAATCCTTTCCAGGATGTCCGAAAAGGAAACATCTTCAGAGGAGGATCTCGGGGACCCTTCTGATTCATCTAAGTCTGTATCAGAAGTGACAGACTCAGGAGAGTCAATGTGCTTCCTCTTGCACTTCTTCTTCCGAGGGGGCTCCTCTGAGTGATCAGGGGAGGCCTCAGAAGAAGAGAAACACCCAATGGGGTGTACTGGAGCATTGGTTCCCTACGCTTGGGGTCTGGAGGAGGAGCAGAGGTTGGCACAGGCACTCCGGGGGATGGAGCCGGTGGGGCTGGTAGTGGAGCAGACTCAGAGGACAGCACCCTCCACATGACCTCAAAGGCGTCCCTGCCTCGAGGCAGAGAAAGCTCCAGTTCCGAAGAAATAGGAATCCTTCTCCACGCCGAGGTGGACGGCTCCGAGGCCAATGTTGAGCTCACCTGCGCCAATGCTCTGAGAGGGAGAATGGGGTCGGATAAGGGTCCGATGCCACTCGCCTCCTCGGAGCCGACGAGGGAGCCCAGGCGTCCATATCCCTCGATGGAAGGTGCCATCGAGGTAATAAGAGCCGACGTTGGAACCAAAGGAGATATGGTTATTGGAGCCAACGGTTCCACTACTCAAACCCCAACGAACTCCGGCTCCAAGCTCAATGGAGTCGGAGGAGGAACAGAAAGGGAGGTGGATGGAGCTGATACCTGTTGAGGAGGGCTAGACAACATTTTAGCTAGTGACTGTGATTTTAGCAACCTACTCACTACTCTCCCCACATCATGATCAGACAGCCTAGAGGATCGAGAGGAGTGTGAAGAACAGTGGCTACGTTCACTTTGCAATAATGGAGAGCCAGGAGCCGAATGAACTGACTCTAATGAGGGGGACCTCAGCCTTTTATGGCTCCGAAACATCTGATGGAGCCGACGGAGGGGTTGTCTTGTCGGTGCCAGCCGGAACCAACATACTCGGTAAATCGTCCAAAGGTGGAGCCGATGGTTTAGAGGATTTTGGGGATTTCACTGGCTGTGAACTCTTTGCCGGTGAATCCTGAGGTTTTAATAGACCCCTAAGGATCAATTTGTTCTTCTGTTCCTGCAGGAATCTTGGACTAAAGGCATGACAGATAGAACAATAAACGCAGCTAGTGTGCCCGTCTGTCAGAGACATTTTCTGACAGCACGAGTCACACTTTTTAAATCCAGATACTTTAGCCTCTTTAGACATATCAACCACCAGAAAAGAAACACAGATACAAACAAATTTCTACTCTAGTCAAAGTACAATAGACTATGTAAAAAATATATAAAACAAACTGCCTTTTTTTTAAAAGATAGCAAAAAAACAGGAAAGGAGAGCCTCTAAGTTAAACGGCTTCCTTGGGGAAGAGTGGGGGAGGGGCGAACTCTCTAACTTAAACAAGTTCTACTAAGAAGGACTAAAAACGGACTCAACAACAAACACTAGTAAATAAAACTCAGAAAAGGTAATTATCTAATAGTTATAAGAAGTATAAGGATGTATTTCTACACAAACATTTTGAAAATTTGAAAATATAAGCCTGAGCCAGAAAACAACACACCTCGCAGCTGAAGCGGCAAATAAGATCTGGGTAGCTATCGCTAGGTAGCCTCGAGCCAGTAAACAGCTCTCGAGCTATTGAAGATGGCCGAGTCGGAGCCAAGGATCGGCTCCGATCCCAAACAGCAAGAATGAAGGTGAGATAGACAACTTAACATCAAATATTACACACACATACACAGTTGCAATGGCACATATTGAACCTCCTTCCTATCTAGTTTCCACAATCTAGGGAGCACTTTAATACTCCTACGCATTACAGGAGAAGTCAAAGTCAGACTCTCAGGGGGGAGATTGCACTTTTGTCAGGATGGCCTCATTAATGTGTTTCAGAGAGGATGTTACTGCAAAATTAGGGATAAGGGAGCTGTGAGAACATTTAACTGTTATTCTCACAGGAAATGGAAACATCACCAAACACACGCTCACACACACACACACACACACACACACACACACACACACACACACACACACACACAGAAGTCTTCCATCCTGGGAATTGATTCAGCTACCTATTAAGGCTACACTATCTAGAAAGCACTGTAATACTTGCAAGCACAACAAGAGAAGTCTAACACTCGTGGAAGAGACTGCACTTTTGTCAGGATGACCTAATCAGTGTGTTTCAGAGAGGCTGTTCCCATAAAAGTTGTTATAAGGGAGTTGTGAGAACATTTAAATGTATTATTCTCAGGGAAGTGGATGCACCGCCATCAAATACACGGTCTCTCTCTCAAACACACACACACACACACACACACACACACACACACACACACACACACACACACACACACACACATGCACACACACAGGTCTTCCATTGTGGGAATTGATTCGGCTACCTATTAATGTTACACAATCTAGAAAGCACTGTCATACTTGCAAGCACAACAAGAGAAGTCTAACTCATGGAAGAGATTGCACTTTTGTCAGGATGACCTAAGCAGTGTGTTTCAGAGAGGATGTTCTCATAAAAGTTGTTATAAGAGATTTGTGAGAGCATTTAAATGTATTATTCTCATGAAAGTGGATGCACCCCCATCAGATACACAGTCTCACACACACACACACACACACACACACACACACACACACACACACACACACACACAAAAAAACACACGCACACCACACCTTCTCCCATGCAAGGTATTGAGCTTCTTACCTATCTAGGTTACACAATCTCGATAGCATTGTAATACAAGCACCAAAAGAGAAATCTGATTTTGAAGGTATAGATTTTTTTGTCAGGGTGACCCCATCAGTGTGTTTCAGAGTGGATGTTACTGTAAAATTAAGGATAAGGGAGCTGTGAGCACAGTTAAATGTGCCTCTGTACTCATCCTCCATAAATTGTTTCCTTCATTCCTAAGCCACTCACTAACTGACCACTTATCCAACTCTTATCTTCTGCACTTTTATGGTTTGTATCACTTCTCCCTAATGGCCTTGTCATCCCTCCCTCTTCCAAACCTGATTTCCTAAGTCTCTAGCTTAACTTTCTCCCTTCTTACATATCCTACCAAAACCATTTCCCTGGCATTTCTTTGCTAAAACTATTGTACTAATTCAATAAGACTATACTGTTCAAATATGTCTCAGCCACATGCCTGATATCTAATGATGACTTGTAATATATTTGTCTGCTTGTTATTAATGTTAATACTTGTTCAATAATTAACTCTGTCATCCTTTTTGTAACACGCTTCTGTAACTCTTTATATTTGTATTGTATAATATTTTTATTTTATTTTATTTTTGTTTGGGGGGGCTTTTCCTCCTGGGCCTCCGCTGAAAAAGGGCTATTTTAGCTCAGTCAGACTACTCACGGTCAACAAATGTAAAATAAATAAATAAAATAAATTATTCTCATGGGAAGTGGATACAACACCCAATGACACACACAGTCTCACACATACATGCAGTTCTGCCATGCTGGGTATTGAAATGCCTACCTCACAGCTCACAAACTAGACAGCAATGTGTTAGTCACGCCATCACTGGAGAATACATGCACCATATGAGAAATTGGATATTGGACTATTTCCAAAGATCAATTTTTGGAAGAGATAGTACTGTGCATCCCAGGTCTAACAACAAATGCATACAGGACATTGTAAGTTCATTTGATTTTCACATGTAATGACATAACTTAATAATGCAATGTACAAACTGTTCTTCCTATACATTGTGATACTGTTCCACATACCAGAATGACATAAACGTTTACTGTTGCACAACACTGGAATCTTCTTCTTCTTCTTCTTCTTTCAGCTTTTTCCCAGTTAGGGGTCGCCACAGCGGATCATCTGTCCGCTCATGATTGGCAGTGGAGTTTTACAGTGTCGAGTTGCCAGCCCGGCGCCCAACCTTCAGCAGAAGGCACACACATGCACACACTCACACCTAGGGCCAATTTAGAGTGTCCAATTCACCTGCTGCATGTCTTTGGGAAGTGGGAGGAAACCGGAGCACCCGGAGGAAACCCACTAGACCACAAGGAGGACATGCAGACTCCGCACAGAAGGCACCCCAGCCGAGAATCGAACCGGAGAACCTCTAGCTGTGAGGCGGCAATGCTAACCACTGCACCACCGTGGCCGCCCTGCACAACACTGGAATATCAATCAAAAATTCCTGACATCATGTCATGTTGATTGCATACTTGTATTGTCTCATACGTGCACTATGTGCATTGGCAAGACAAACATGGAAGTCAGACATAGGACAGTGCACTGCAGAATGTTAGTAATGGATGTGGTGAGAATAAGTTAACCAAGCTGGTAACATGGTACAAATGTACTCAAAAAAAGTAGGCAGTTCTCAAACCAAGAATCCAAAAAAGAAATGCCAAAGGCCACGGACCAAACTCCTTCCAAAACGTCAAGGACCAGATAATTCACAGTAAAACCAGATACTTGGTTACAATGGTACAAATGTAAACATTGTAGAACAGACACATTACTTCACCAAATTAATTAGGTCAGTTAACATCCTTAACAAAGAATGTTCATCTTTGGGCAACAGTAATATAGCCATACAAACTGTGCAAATGAAAACTATGATTAGATGCTCCAAGTTTTGTTTTCTTATACTGTTTAAGCTCTGCACTGCTGAGCTGATTTGGGCTGCTGATGGCATACTGTTAGCACATGTGTAATCATACCTTGAAGTGTTAAACTTACAATAGTACTTAGCAAAACTATTTGTTGTTCTGTGCCAGCACTCACGAAAAGATCTTTACAAGACAGCATTTACAATAGGTAGCAGACAGATTAGTGTAGCAGCAGGATAATGATGTGCTAAGTAAAGGGGTTATCCCATATGTACAGAAACAGTTCTCAAACAAAACATAATGACACGTTATTATCCATATGTATTTGAACATTTTCAGCATTCCATTAAGTAATTCAGACCTGTTATCTTAGCAGAATATGTACAAATTTATATTTGTGAAATTAATAGTTGACAACAGATTTTAGCAAACATGACTGTATGTAATGATCTTTGCTACCCTATCGGGCACTATAATGCATATATCCAACTATTCATCTTGTTTAATGTACATTAAACTGAATAAACATAGCTTAACAGAGAGGTACAAAGTAAGAATACTGCAGATGAAAGCAATCAATTTCAAATGTATTTATATAAGCATTGTACTCAAGATTTAGTGTTAGTTGCATTTGTTGCCTGGCACCAAACATTGCACAAATGTAGAGGTGGAAGAATAATGATACAGAAGGAGGAAGATACATTGTCAGGGTGACATGGAAGGAGGGACAAAATTATTTATCAATGAAGAAGGATAATGGTGCTTCATAATAATATGTAGCCAACAGGTGCACCTACATTACCGAACCAAAAACAGTCATTAACAATTAGCTGATGGCTGGAATAGATCCCATGGCATTATGAAAAAATATTTCTACACATTCAAGAATTAGCTCACCACACCACAATGAAATTACTGCTTCGAAGTATTAAAATAATACTACTGAAGTATATTGAAAATATATGGAAGAAAGAGGGGTAAACAGAGAGAGTTACAGACAGATGCAGAGAGAAATGATGCAAATATGTTTTGTAGGACATGTAAGAACATCTGCATTTTGTGTTAGTCTTACTTATGAAATCATCATTAATCAGTCCTACTCTATCCAATAAACTGGTTGCTATAGGTACAAATAAGAGGTGGGAGAGTGCAATAGCCATGAATATCTAACCAGTATAACGATGACTTAGTAAGTCTTCCTGTTGGGAATGCAATGTTTTTGAAAACAATGTTTTGCTGCACTATACTAGTGTTATGTTAAGGAAATGTGTTATATGTAGAGAAATGCAGATATTTACAATTAAATATATATGGTAGGATTATGAAGTGTCATGAATTAATATGCTGACAAACTGATGTAATCGAACCCATGGCACTATGATTTAAAAAAGCAGGCTACAAAAAGGGTAACTATCACAACATACTACATAGGAACTCCTAGCTGAATACATCCAGCAGCCTAATAAATGTTACAGTAACTGTTCCACAGTACTGCCTTTAGTATGGCTTTACACTGTATTCTAATAGCACAGTGGATTTAAGCACATTTGCATGAATGTAACAGGATAACTGTGGATTAAATTAAAATCATCAGCTTTTACAATAATAAGTTAAACAGTATTCACTGTTACTCAACATAACTGCACTATGACAAACTCCACTCAAATACCGAGGACATAAAGTGAAGGCTTTTTCATGGGACATTTCTGACTATTTGTGTATTGTGTGTGAATCTATTTTTGACCAGATTAAATGTGTGAAAAAGGGGTAAATAGGACAGTGGTGAAAATGTGGTTGGCAAGCAGAGGGTAACACACGAGGAAAAGAATACAGAAATTTGCTGGAGTGTCACTGGAGAGCACTATAGTTATCCACTTATTCATAACGTCAATGTACAATTTTACAATCAATTTAATGACTTTGTAGAGTTATCACACCAGTGATGGGTGACAACAAAGAAATAATGTTGTATGGCCAATTGGACCGAATCAATTCTGCCAGGCTGACACAGAGACAAAGCGGACAGCTATGTATGGGGCATAATTTTTTTGTGAGACAGATGCACAATTTTTTAATTATTATTATTGGAAGGGAAATGTTGGGAAAGGTGCTTAGGAATTAGAGGGTCAGGTATGTAGAGTAGGTTAGGAAAAATCTGCAGACATACAGGACATACAAAATAAACATGGATGGTGATGGAGACAAAAGGTTGAGAAGCACCACAATTGGGGATAAGTAGGGACATGGGAGGCAGACCCACGTCCAGCATGAGAAAAGTGAGACTCTAGTCCTAGCTCTCAGAACTGTCATCACTGGCTCCTGCAGCAGCTCCCTGGGTCAGTGACAGATGTGGCATTGACTTTACAATGCAATGCAGGACCATTTCAACCCTGCCAATACATGCACCAAGGCCTTTCTCCACAATATCCTTCACCAGCCCTGTCAGCTCCGGCCAGGTGACAAATTCTCCACCTCCACTGCTACTTCTCCCAGATAGTACCACTGCACCAGGCACAGCTACTTGATGTACTTGGAGAAGGTAGGGCAGGGTTTGTGGAGGCAATACTGACAGGTTGTGACCTTGAAATGCTGGGTGTCTATGCTTCCATTTATGGAGGTATGTCAGGCCAAGCCACAGTGGTTAGTGTGCCTTTCTGTGCTGTTGATGATTAATTTACATCAGCATGTTATGCAAACAGCAGATTGTTAATAAATTATAACACCCCCCCCCTCCCAAAAAAAAAAAGACAAGGATAGGGGGAGACAAAAAAAGATAATTAGATATATGTCACATAACAGTACTGTATACTTTCAACAAACTTTTATTTGTCAATACATAAACAGCTATGATAATTTACTAGTACACACCTTTGAAACATTCATATATGATGGCAAGGTGTTTATGTGGTAATAACTAAACAACTCACTTATCTCATATAAGAAACAGCTACCTTTATTTCACTATGATGGATTGGAATTATGAGTTCTAACTTAATAATTACAATTACCGTAATGCCATTCTTCCTGACAGACTGTTGTTAAGATCTTATAAATAATTATCCATTGCTGCTTCTGTGTACTGCCCCCCCAACACACACACACACACACACACACACACACACACACACACACACACACACACACACTAGAACTGGGATTCTAACTGCCTAATGCAAGCAGCAACACTTATTAGGGAAGGCATGTATGCTTAAGATGAATGGTGAGATATGCCTGATTGAGATGCTATTGCCTGAGGGAATGAAAATAATATTATGGCTTTAATTTTTACTTAATTCATACTTACCCAGTGCCTCTCTGAGACAATTTTATCTCTCCTAGTGTATCTCATGGTTTACAGCAATCTCCTCTCTGCAGCTGTGTAGAGAACAAAAAGAAGAGAAATATATATGAAAACATAATAAGTAACTTCATTGGCTGGCTCGATAATTACTGCCATACAGTAGATGGGTTATGGGTCAGAACACTTACACAACTTGGGGATGTTTCCAGTTCTAAATTCAGCCTTGCATTGGCTTAGGAGGTCCTGCTTACACTTTTAAGGTCACCATGGTTGTGATGACATTGTTCCCCATTACATGGAATGCCAGTTGCAGTGGAGAAAGCGCTTGTCTAAGCTATACCAAGCCTCAGCCTTATACTGAGACCCGTATAACCCCCGGCAAAAGCCTACAGCTGTGGCATTTCATGAGGAGTGCCAAATGTCCTGGACTTCTAACACCCATCTTGTGCTCTAAATTTAGCACCATTCTCACCATTGCCCGCCATGCCTGCAGATGTCAAACTTACAAACTATGTCTGAATTGGACTTAATTCAGATCTCATGTTTCTTATATTTGCATACATGCACAGCCTTAACTGCATTTGAGTGACTGTAAGCAGATGGATCCCTTGACAGACACAGAGGCACTACTTACAACAGATGGCAGTAAATGTGTAAAACATTGCATTGAGCTGTTCCATGTGTGACACTGGAACCATTGTCATTTCCAATGTTCAGCAATGGAATGCTTAGTGGAATGGCTTTTTGCAGGTTTGTACTTTGGAAGGTGAAAGATGGCTGAGTTCTATATATACCATTGGTTTGGGGCTTACCCAATGTTAAAATATTTTGTAACAGCTGGGAATAAAATACACAGGATACTGGAGGCAAAACTGCAACTTAATGTATTAAAGTGATGTTTCCACAGGTAGGTAACTTTACACTATGGATATTTGACATTTACTGATATCTGAATGAATGGGGATACACTTCAGAGAGGCCCATATATGTGTGGATGTAATCTTGTCTTGAAATACTTTTCTATGTAAAAGCCACTCTTACTGCAAGTAATTATGGTTCATATGGACATAGTTGGAATATGTCATATTGTGATCAAGACAAGTGGGTTTATGTTACATGCATACCTCAGAAGACATATATATCCCTCTAAAACACATAGCTGGGATATGTGATGAGTCATGATGATTACAACAAATGTATTGTGTCCATCATAGATATGCTAGTGATTTTTATATGAAATATATTTATTTTCATGTCTAGGAAGATTAATAAATACCTTGGGTTGATATAGTTCTGTGCAGGTAAAACGCAATTGTCTATGAACATCCAATTGGTGAAGTTTGTACTCTGCCTTGTTGCTATGATTTGGGAAGAACACAGGGAGATCTATAGATTGGTTTAAATTATTTTCTGAGCAGACTTTAGGAAGAAACGAAGAATTAGTCCTCAGAGCAACTCTGTCCTTGTGAAACACCAGGTAGGGAGGATGAACACATAGTGCCTGAAGTTCTGAGACATGCATAGCTGAAGTGATAGCTACCAGAAAGAGTGTCTTCCAAGATAGAAACTTGATGGAGCAGGAAGCTGCTGGTTCAAAAGGGGGCAGAATTAAAGAAGTTAGGACTAAATTAGGGTCCCAAGGGGGAGGGGGATCTCTCACTGGAGGTCTAAAAAGAGATGTTCCTCTCAAAAAAGCTTTACAGAGCTTATGAGACATAATGTTAGAATTTGACAAACAAATATGAAAATTAGAAATGGCCGCTAATTGTACCCTAATCGTAGCGGAAGCGGCCCCGGAGTGAAACAGTTGTGCCAGGAATTCCAGAATTTCGTGGGCTGGGGCTGAGAATGGATCCACATTCCTAGACTCCGCCCAATAAGAAAAACGTTTCCATTTGCTAGCATATGTTTTTCTTCGCTTGTAAAACACAACTTTAAGCATATTCTTAACAATCTACAACCCCAATCAGACTTCAGACTTTTATGTTCTGGAACCTAGAAACTGCGCTTCTTAAAATTATTTTTTATGTTATTATTTTATTTAAGTATATGTTATTGCAAACATTTCATTTTTTGAGTTGATGATATGACTAACTTTTTACAATCAACTTAACTAACCACACCTGTGTACTTGAAGTTAATTAATTGTATAATCGCCAGGCTATTTAATGGAGGTTACTGCAATACCCTGCAATTTGTTTTCACTGATTCTTGATAGATTGCCTGAGCGAAAAGCGCCAGTGATTTTATCTGTGACTTTGGAATACTTCAGAAATAAAAATATAGCCTTGTGGACTTTAGCAGAGTTCGGTTCCTTTCTTCAAGGTCGTGGATTATTCTTTGCTTGTCTTTGGTTTTTTGTGCATTACTTCACTTTTTCTCGTTGTAGACTTATGAGAGGAGACGATAATCTCACAGACTGCTGGGGAAATACTGGGAAGCCTAGCTAAGGTTGGAAGTGGAGCAACTAAGCTGTGAGCTGGAGAGTTTGGAAGGATTGATGCAACCCGCCTGATTGATGAATCAGGAGATCTGGAATTGGGTCCAGAGTCCAGGGCTGATCGAGAAGATAATGGTGCAGGAACGGGAACCATATCTGTCGAGGACCAGTAGGGGACAATGAGGATCATTTTGCAACCCAATAATTTTGCTTTCTGTATGAGTTTCGGTATCAGAGGAAACGGAGGAAAAGCATAAAGAAGTCCCTGAGGCCAACTGTGGACTAGAGCGTCTCTGGGTATGTGACCTGGAAGCGGAAGAAGGGAGAAGTAGTCACTGCATTTGCTGTTGAAGGGGGTGGCAAAAAGATCGCAGCAAGGCTGTCCCCATTTGCAGAAAATAAGATCCGCAACTTCTTGATTCAGAAATCACTCGTGAGGCATGAGGATAGCTCTGCTGAGCCTGTCCGCTATGACGTTGGATCTCCCAGGGATGTGCGTCACAATCAGAAAACGTTGGGAGAAAATCGCCCACTCCCAAAGTCTGAGTGCTTCTCGACACAGGGGGTAGGATCTGGTTCCGCTCTGCTTGTTGATGTACCACACCACTGACATGTTGTCTGTTTGATTTGCAATAGTCCCGAAGGTAAGAGAGTCTTGAATAGCTTGCAACGCTAGGAGCACGGCTCTAATTTCTAGGACATTTATGTGCAGATGGTACTTGTGAGGTTGCCAAATGCCTTGACTGTCCTGCCCAGATAATCCCCCCCCCCACCCTATCAGGGAGGCGTCTGTCATCACTGTGGCTACCGGAGGGGGTCTTTGGCATGCCTCCGTGATCAGTATCATGTGAGACATGGGTAGCTCTTGGAAAGACCACTGTGTGAAAAGAAGCCACAGAAGAATTCTCATGTGGAAGCGCGCTAGTGGGATTAGAAGAATGGCAGCTGAGAGTTTGAAGGACATACCTGACTTGGATCCTTTTGCTCTGCATTAGAATTTGCACTTGTTGATGAATTGTGGACACTCTTTCTAGTGGTAACCTTGCAAACATATCCCTTGTGTTTAAGTCTGCTCCTATGTAAGTGATAGACTGACAGGGCAACAAGGCAGATTTTTCAAAATTTATAGTAATACCTAGCTGGGAGCAGGATGTGATTGTATAATCCCATGCTTGTAGGAGTTGATGCCTGGTGGTAGCAGTGAGGAGCCATTCATCTAGATATGGAAACACCTGGAATCCTTGACATCTCAGGTGAGCCGTGACCACTGCCATACATTTGGTGAATATCCCTGGGGGCTGTGGTGAGACCAAAGGGCAGAGCTCTGAACCGGTAACGACTGGCCCCCACCCGAAAGCGAAGAAATCTCCTGAAGTGTCTGTCCATCTTGATATGGTAGTACGCATCCTGAAGATCTATCGAGCACATCCAATTATCCTGACCCAGAAAGGGTAGAATGGACTGTAGCATGACCATCCAAAACTTTGTTCTTTGTACAGACTTGTTTAGTCTGCTGAGATCCAGAATCAGTCTCCAGTCCCCTGTCTTTTTTGGTACCAAAAAGAACCTTGAGTAAGTTCCGGATCCGTGCTGGTCTGCGGGGACTTCCTGGATGGCTCTTTTTTTCTAGCAGTTTTGAAACTTCTGTTACTGCTTGCTCCTTCAGAATAGGTGGAACATCTGGAAGGATTTTCTTTGACTGTAAGGCGGGTTGATGGAAGGGAATTTTGTAACCTCTGGATATAATGGGTCGTACCCATCTGTCTTTTGTTAAATTTTGCCATGCTTCTGGGTACAGTGAAAGTCTTCCCCTGACTGCCTCCAGAGGTGAGCAGCCGGGCAACCCTTCAGGGATGCTGGAAGGGCTTATCAGAGAAAGATTTTCTGTTGCCCTGGTTCTGCAGACCCCCCTGCCATGAGGGCGGCATCTATTATTATTGTTTCCCCCTCTGCCTCTGGAGGAAAAATCACTACGTGTGTCAGGCAAGGCTCCCTGAGATTTAAAGAACCACATCTTCCCACTCTTCTGACCCTTGGGGTAAGGTTTAGAGGGAGTGGAAAAATGGACTCCCACAGCAGAGAAATCTTGCCTTCTTGCTCACACCTAGTCAACATGTCTTTCACCTGTGGCCCAAAGAGAAAGGAGCCATCAAAGGGGGTATTGGTGAGGGACGCTCGAAAGGGTTCCGCAAAGTGACACAGCCGCATCCACACATGCCTCCTAAAGGCTACACCCATGCCCGCGGCTCTACTTGCTCCATCGGCTGCATAGGAAATGAGCCTCATGGAGGAGTTAACTATAGAATTAAGCGTTGCTAGCTGGGAAGCAACTTTAGCTTGTGCACCCTCAGCTGTAGGATCTTGAAGGGTATCTCCAAGCTCTTTAAGGAGATCCCTTTGAAGTCGAGTAAAATGACATAGATAGTTCAGTGACCTCATGGAGAAGGTCGCTGAAGCAAACATTCGCTTTCCGTACCTGTCCATCGTCCTAGACTCCTTGTTAGGGGGATGAACAGATGAAGAGGCCTCTGCTAACTCTTTTTAGGTGGCTGCTGCTACCACCATGGCATCAACGGGCACACCTTTAGAAAGGAATTGCTTATCCTGGGGAGCTGTAATAAATTTACCAGGTCTCCTCAGAGTTGGTTCCACTGTGTCCAGAGCTGACCAAGCCTTTCAAGCCACTATGGACATAAGTGGGTCGAAAGGCGGAGAAACCCAGGAGGTGGAAGGTCGGGAACCGAAAACATCCAGGAATACAGACTCATCCTCAGTAGGGGCTAGGGAATTCCAGTTCCCCTTCTGCCTAATCCTTTCCAGGATGTCCGAAAAGGAAACATCTTCAGAGGAGGATCTCGGGGACCCTTCTGATTCATCTAAGTCTGTATCAGAAGTGACAGACTCAGGAGAGTCAATGTGCTTCCTCTTGCACTTCTTCTTCCGAGGGGGCTCCTCTGAGTGATCAGGGGAGGCCTCAGAAGAAGAGAAACACCCAATGGGGTGTCCTGGAGCATTGGTTCCCTATGCTTGGGGTCTGGAGGAGGAGCAGAGGTTGGCACAGGCACTCTGGGGGATGGAGCCGGTGGGGCTGGTAGTGGAGCAGACTCAGAGGACAGCACCCTCCACATGACCTCAAAGGCGTCCCTGCCTCGAGGCAGAGAAAGCTCCAGTTCCGAAGAAATAGGAATCTTTCTCCACGCCGAGGTGGACGGCTCCGAGGCCAATGTTGAGCTCACCTGCGCCAATGCTCTGAGATGGAGAATGGGGTCGGATAAGGGTCCGATGCCACTCGCCTCCTCGGAGCCAACGAGGGAGCCCAGGCATCCAGATCCCTCGATGGAAGGTGCCATCGAGGTAATAAGAGCCGACGTTGGAACCAAAGGAGATATGGTTATTGGAGCCAACGGTTCCACTACTCAAACCCCAACGAACTCCGGCTCCAAGCTCAATGGAGTCGGAGGAGGAACAGAAAGGGAGGTGGATGGAGCTGATACCTGTTGAGGAGGGCTAGACAACATTTTAGCTAGTGACTGTGATTTTAGCAACCTACTCACTACTCTCCCCACATCATGATCAGACAGCCTAGAGGATCGAGAGGAGTGTGAAGAACAGTGGCTACGTTCACTTTGCAATAATGGAGAGCCAGGAGCCGAATGAACTGACTCTAATGAGGGGGACCTCAGCCTTTTATGGCTCCGAAACATCTAATGGAGCCGACGGAGGGGTTGTCTTGTCGGTGCCAGCCGGAACCGACATACTCGGTAAATCGTCCGAAGGTGGAGCCGACGGTTTAGAGGATTTTGGGGATTTCACTGGCTGTGAACTCTTTGCCGGTGAATCCTGAGGTTAGACCCCTAAGGATCAATTTGTTCTTCCGTTCCTGCAGGAATCTTGGACTAAAGGCATGACAGATAGAACAATAAACGCAGCTAGTGTGCCCGTCTGTCAGAGACATTTTCTGACAGCACGAGTCACACTTTTTAAATCCAGATACTTTAGCCTCTTTAGACATATCAACCACCAGAAAAGAAACACAGATACAAACAAATTTCTACTCTAGTCAAAGTACAATAGACTATGTAAAAAATATATAAAACAAGCTGCCTTT